>NC_143256.1:24855635-25158666 GCF_984573655.1 Nuphar pumila | reverse complement strand
CATGTATTGTATCTAAGCCAAACCATTGGTCATGATGTATTGTAACTAAATACTCATATTTTTTTAAAATGAATGTGATTATAAATCACGTCGATTTGTAACTATGAAGTTACCGCGACAACGATGTCTTTGTTTGTCTTTGTGAACGATGTTGATTTGTATTTAAGAAGTTACGTCGATTTGTATTTATGAAGTTACCTCGATTTATAGTTTACTAAGTCTAAACATCGTGTCGATTTGTTTATTGTTTTTCCTTTTTTTCCTTTTATGAATCAGTTATTGTGTAAATCGCGATACGACATATCGTTCATGTAGACAACGCTCGTAAAAGCAAATCGCGATATGACAACAAAGGATTTATGCACTTATATAATGTCACGTTACACAAGAATTATAGAATTATAACAAAAAATTACATAATTACAAAAAATAATAATTGGGACGTCGATTTGTATTTATGAAGTTATTGCGACAATGATATATCTTTGTTTGTATTTGTGAACGATATCGATATGTAATATCGTGATTTACTCATATCGGTTTGCAACTGTTACTAAAATATTGTGAACGAAACAGTGAAATCGATTTGCAACTGTTACTAAAATCGATCTCAAGTTGTAAATCCTATTGTGAACGAAACCGTGAAATTGATTTTTACTTTAGTAAGTCTAAACCTATTGCGATAGAACATATTGTTCACATAGACAAAGCTCGTAAACGCAAATCGCGATAGGACAAATCGTTTCCGCTTTATGTCTGCAGCTCTAAAGATCGTAATAAAATACTTCTATAAAAAAAGTCGCGATCTCATATAGAAAGAACTATATAATTATTGAATGTTACGTTACAACAAAGAAATATAATTGGTTACAAGCCAATCGGTATCAAGCAAATCGCAATAGCACGTAGCCTTCATACGTACAAATCGTTTCAGCCTTTTATCAATCATTGTGTAAATCGTGATAGGAAGACAGCTCGTAAAAGCAAATCATAATTTCCGCAGTACACAACGCTAAACGCTTCTTCGATTTTTTTTATGAAGGTCGAACATTACAACGATTTGTTTAGTGGCACTTGTGTTACACTTATTAAAAAAAGAATTATACATTTATAGAATGTCACGTTACAAAAAAGAATTATAAAATTACAACAAAGAATTATCGGGATAAAAAAATTATAATGCATTTATACAGGTCTGGCCAACTCATGTATATGATTATGATCATGTACATGGATCAGCAGCATATTGTCAACATGTATATTTCAGCTTGGCTAACCCATGTACATGAATCTTATCATGTACATGGATCAGCCCCAGCTATTGGCTTGATAATCAGACTAGTTATGATAGGTTTATTATTGAGTGGTCGATTCATATACATGAATCTGATCCGTGGATTACATAATTACTGTTATGGTCGATACATGTACATAATTTTGAGTATATACATTAATCAAACCAGTTGTAAATGGTTTTGTGATGGCAGATACACGTACATGAAGATGGTAATGTACATGTTTAAGATTGGAATATGTATTTTTTGAATTGATATATAAATTTGATCGTAAATTGATGAGTTTGCAATTGTGCATATCATATGCATGAATCTGAAAATAAATTGATGTTTACATGACTGTGATCGTATGCATGTTTGGTTGATTATATGCATGGATTTGTGTTAAAATGTATCATTCAACATTTGTAATATTATATATATTTTATATATATAAAGGATAATACATATTCATATATGGTATATATGCATATGTATTATCCTAATTATATATATAAAATATATATTTCTCTATTTATAGGCATAGGGGTAGTTTAGACATTTCACAGTTTTACGCATATTCCATTTGGAATATGTTTGTAATTTTACTTTTAATTTTCTTTTTTATTTTTCTTTTTTTGTGGTTTGCGCCACCTAGGGAGGCTCCCCAAAGAGTCGTTGGGGAGCCCCCAACGGTCACAAATGTGACCGTTGGGGCTCCCAACGACTCCTTTGGGAGCCCCCTAGGTGGCTCCTTGCTTGTGTTATAAATAGGGGTCTCCCCCTTGTAATTCCTTCACTCCTTGTAGGAGCTTATGCTCCATTGTATAGGGTTTTTACCCTCTTCTTCCTTTTTCCTCAATAATATTCAACTTATGACTTTAAGTCATATTTACCCCTTTTATGGGTTTGTTTATTAGCACATGATGTGCTTGTGTTGTTCCATTAAGTGGGTATATTCGCACTTTGTGTGCATGTGTATGGGTTCATTATTGAACCTAATGTATTCAAAATCACTTTCTAACATGGTATCAGAGCTCGGTTGAAATCGAGTTGCTCTTTGGTGCATCGGGAAACGTGGTATTCAAGAAATTTTTAAAGAAAAATGGTGAAGTATTCATTTCTCTCTCTTTTCTTTCTTAAAGTTATTCGGTATGCATTCTATTTCTTTAAGTATTTTATGAAGAATTTAATATGTTCTTTTTTTATGTGTACTCTTTGTCATTAAGTTTTTTTATAAAAATTAGAGTTACTTGATACTCTATTGAATCTTTTTCGTATACATACTTTTTCGTATGTTTTTCTTTGAAAATTTTTAAATGATAACTTGTTTGGCGAAAAATTAGATATATGATTGCTCAAAACTTGTTTTAATGGGTCGGTAAAAATTTATGACCATTGGAGCTTTGAATTTATATTTTAAACCTAACTTTGTTTATAAGAATACCTTTTATATGAATGGTAAGTCTTTAAAGAAAGGTATGTTAAGATCAAAATGTTTGTGAGGTATAGTTTTTTTGAAAAATGCTTGACATATATGAAAAATTCCTTAATAAGTTTTGATTCACTTTCCTAATGTGTCCTTTTTATATGAGCAACATTTAATTAAGAAGGTTTTTTTTTTCCGGTTGAATTAAGTTTTAAAATGATCTTATGGAATATGGTGATTTTCTTTGCATCTTTATACTTTTAAAAGATTTTTCAATTTGATTTAAAGAGCTTGTCTCATTATAAAATTTATGGTCTTCACTAATGTTTGTTGCGTACTTATTGCATTAGGAGTTGGTAATAATCTATTAAGTCATATTTTTTGATAAAACTTAAGAGTTTTTGAATTTTTCCTCGATAAATGTTTAATTTTATAGATTTATGCCATAGTACAATCTTACTTTATCATAAGGTTTTTTTAATAAATCTATTATTCTTCTTTGTTGGGATTTCTCCCACTTTAGTGGAGTTTCCCCTTTCTTTGGGAATTTTGTGTGTTTTTTGAGCTCTCTTTAAGGAGTCTTTCGGTCCTTATAATCTTCTTGTGAGTATATACTCTTTTATGAAGATTTCATGGTTGTTGTGAGAAGATTGGTTGTGAGCATCATTTTTTTAAAGTTACAATAGTGGATTTCATAAGATTTTCAAACTTCACCATCTTTATGAATGCCTATATTGGCCTAAGTTTGTTATTTGCTCATTCAAGATTATTGTCATTTAAAAATCTTGCATTGCATAAAAGTGTATCTATTATCATTTGGTGTGCATTTAATTGCACTTTATATCTATCATAGTTGAGGCTTGTTTTTGACTTTTTTATTATTCCAAATCGGTTCTTACGCATGATGTTGCTTAATATTTCATAAATTGTGTTAGTTGCATAATAAGTCTTGTTTGTATAAATGACTTCTTTTGAAGATTAAGCATAATTCGGATTTATGCAAAATTGTTGTTATAAAGCATATTATTGTGATTGATTATATTGGACCTTTGATTCAACTTTTAATCGGTCCTCTTTTCTTTAAAAAATGATTCCTAAAGTGTTTATTGCCTTTTTGTGACATTTATATTTGTCCATCACATGTTATTTAATGTATCATTTGTTTGGCCTTATTGTTATATTAAAGATGGTTGTTAAGGTGAGTTATGGGCACCTTGTGTTATGACATTTTAGATTGTCCACTTGCCATATTATAGATGGTGGTTGAGGTGAGTTATGGGCACCTTGGGACTCTAGAATGATTTGGTATATGATCTCTAATTATGAGTGTGTCACTCTTTGTTATGTCATTTTAGATTGTCCACTTGCCATATTATAGATGGTGGTTGAGGTGAGTTATGGGCACCTTGGGACTCTAGAATGATTTGGTATATGAGTGTGTCATTAGTTTAATGTTGGCCATTGATCTTATGGATGCTCTCATTTATATGTAAATGTGATGGATATATGGTGTTTAAAACCTTAAATGTTTTAAGGTATATTAAAATCAAGGTTTTGGGGATTATTGCCCAACCTTTTATTGTTTATAAATCATATGAGTGCATTTGCACATTTATGTTTTGTGCTTTTGTGCACAAGTGTTCTTGGTGTGTATATTCACACATTTATTCCTAAATGATATTGTTATGGGTATTCTTTTTGAAGAATATTGTTTCAAGGTTTTATTTATATGTTTGTCATTACAAGTTTTATTGCCTCAAATGTTTTCTCCTTTTATGCCCCTTATCTAAGTGTCATCATATGTAGACAAGAATTTTATTACACCTTCGTGTGTTGGTAGCCCATGGTTGGCTTGTTACTCTTGTTCTAGTAGCTGAACATACTTGGTTTTGAGTGTATTTTTGCGTAGACAAGAGATGTTTTTGGTCCATGTTGGCGTGTATTCTCTTGTTCTTGTCGTAGATGCACTCATTTCAAGTATTATTATATGTAGACAAGAGGTTCTTTTGCACACCTTTCTGTGTGTCTTTGGCCTTTAATGGCATTATATTTATATTCTTGATCTAGTAGCTTATACACTTGATTTATGGGTTTTGGAGGACTAATGAGGTAGTTGTTTATAATGGATGAACTATTGTTGAAATTTGCAAAATTTCATTCATGACTTGTGTTTTAAAATATTCAAGTGAATCATATTTTTGATATGCATATTTTAAAATCAAGTTTATTTTTTGGCATTTAATCTATATATTAAGTGCTTATGGTTTTTTGGCCACTTTTGTATGCAAAATGTGTTTTTTGTCAATTGAGTGAGATTTTCCTAAATGGGTAAGATTCTCTACTCAAATAACACTCTTCGTTTTGCCTCGTAAATGGATTTAAAACCTTGTGAACTCTTGTGTTTATTTTGTCTAAAGTATGCTTGGAGACTTCGTTTCTCTTGTTTGGCACTTCATTACATGTTTGAAGCATGTTCATCAATGATTCCTTTAAGTATTAATTCATTTCATGATAATATATGCATATGTTCTTTATGGCCTTTTAGGATCTCATTCAATAAAGCATATGTAACTTATGCCTCTTCATAGGCTTACTGTGGTGTCCCTTAGTGGACCATTTTGTTATTTCCCATTATGGGGTTGTGATTGTCCAATGATGGACCTTATGAATGCATTATGCATTCTTGCAATTCGTTTCCGCTCACTCTTTAACATGATACTTGATTTTTGAAACTTTGGTTTTCTAAATTTTCTTTTCATGCTAAAGTAATTATCCTATTATGCATAAATTTTGCACCTTGTTAGGAATGTTCATTTTTTAGTAAAGTGCAAAGATATTTTTTACTTGTTCTTTGTTGTTGTTCCTCAGGATCTTGAAGATAAGAGGAAAAGAAGTACCTTGGATAGATCATGGAAGGTGCTCATCGTTAAAGACGTTGGAGGAAGACATTTGCAATGGCATTCGTACTGAAGGCTCTTGAAGCCTTGAGATTCTTCCTCTTGCTTTCTTCAATCTTTTCGTTCCCCCACGCAAAGCTTGAGGGGGGTGTTAAAATGTATCATTCAACATTTGTAATATTATATATATTTTATATATATAAAGGATAATACATATTCATATATGGTATATATGCATATGTATTATCCTAATTATATATATAAAATATATATTTCTCTATTTATAGGCATAGAGGTAGTTTAGACATTTCACAGTTTTACGCATATTCCATTTGGAATATGTTTGTAATTTTACTTTTAATTTTTTTTTTTTTTTTTTTTTGTGTGGTTTGCGCCACCTAGGGAGGCTCCCCAAAGAGTCGTTGGGGGCTCCCAACGACTCCTTTGGGAGCCCCCTAGGTGGCTCCTTGCTTGTGTTATAAATAGGGGTCTCCCCCTTGTAATTACTTCACTCCTTGAAGGAGCTTATGCTCCATTGTATAGGGTTTTTACCCTCTTCTTCCTTTTTCCTCAATAATATCCAACTTATGACTTTAAGACATATTTACCCCTTTTATGGGTTTGTGTATTAGCACATGATGTGCTTGTATTGTTCCATTAAGTGGGTATATTCGCACTTTGTGTGCATGTGTATGGGTTCATTATTGAACCTAATGTATTCAAAATCACTTTCTAACATATTTGATCATAAATGGTGTGGTTTGTGAGTATCGCATTGACATGCGTATGTACTTGGCTTAACGTGCATTCATATTTTGTGCTTTAAAATGTGCATTATGAACATGTTTGAAAACTATGTGTGTTGCATGTTCACTAAAATTTTGCAATTTTGCATAAATCACTTTTGAGATATGTATGTTGTCTGATGTGAACCATTGCAAGCCGTGTAGGCCAGGAGCATGTGTTGCTCCAACATTTGTTGATTTTATTTATGCATTACAAAAATTTATTTTGAGGAATTATTGGTTTTCCAAAATTTAATTACATTGTTAAATTGTGAGGGTCAGGTACCAAAATTGTTTTTACATGTTGATTTGCAAAACGGTTCTTGTGTAAAAAACTTGAAATTGATTTCAAATGGTAAAAAAGACCAAACAGTGTAATTAATCTCTTCCTTGATGTCCCTTCCATAGTGGGGGAATCTTGAATTGCGGTCATAGGGGACCATGAGGATACTAAAATTCTATATGTGATTGTGCATCTGAACCTGATATGGTAATTCACTTTCCGGCCATGGTTTTAGGAAGATTCAGCCACTTTGCCTGGGCCCGAATTTGAGCAAATAAGGAGCAACATCCTCCCTAGAAAGCAAGAAGAACTTTCACATATTCATGAAGTTTTGGCCCAAGTTTGCATGGAAGAGACGATGTTAAAATCCCAAACCGAATCAAAGGAGCTAAAAGATAATGTTTTAGCTGTGTCAAGACCGGGTGCTAGTTCTCATACATATAAACCTCCACACTTCTACAAAAATAATTTTGGAAAACCTCAATCTTTTGAGGGAAAAGGAGATGGAAAGAAGAAAATTGTTTGTTACAATTGTGGAGAACTGGGACATCTACCCATATTGTCCAGAATTTAAAGCCAAAGAGGAAAGAAAGATCACTTCAATTGGAACTTCTCAAATCGACAAATCTATAAGAAACATGTCGCTATCTCAATTGATGGAAACTTTGCAACCTCTCCTCAAGGGTTCCTCCATAGCGAGTGTTGTCGTCTTCACTTCTTTCTCCCTGGTATGACTTCTGGGCTCCTCGATTCTGGTGCTTTATTTCATATGACCTATAATGGTTTCATGCTTAACAATCATAGTGTTGATTCAAGTAGGAAAAATGTTTTTACTGCGGATGGAACCTCTCTTGATGTTAAAGGAATTAAAATTTTTGAAAAATCAATGAATTTTTGCTTTCAAAAAATAAGAATTATTCCAAAACTCAATTTAAGCTTACTTTTTGTAGTGTCCCGTTCACATCTGACGAGTGCTCAATACAGGATCTTCCATCAAAGTGGAAGATTAAGGAAGGTCATAGAGAAGATCTCTATTACATGAATCGGCTAATCATTCAAAAGAAACCTTTGTCTCAATGTACAAAAATTGGATTCAATTTTGTGGTATCAAAGACTAGGTCATCCTAGTATTACTAAATTGTCAAATTATCTCATTTGAGAACTTTTGGCAATGAAAAAATTCAATGTACTGATTGTATACTTGCCAAAATTAAATCAATTCCTTATCAAGAGGACCTTTTTGCCTCAAAATCACTTGAATTAATACACTCTGATGTTTGGGCCCAGCCCCAGTAAAGTCTAAAGGTGGATACATTTATTATGTCATTTTTGTGGATGACTATACTCACTTTACCTAGATTTACTTTCTTAGGCACAAAAATAAAGTCTTTGAAAACTTCAAAACTTTTCACAAATTGGTTACAAATTTACTCAAGACGAACATATCCATTTTTTGTTCTGACTGAGAGGGAGAATACATGTCAAATGATTTTAAAAATTATTTAGAATCTAATGAAATCTTACACCAAATGTCTTCTGCAAACACAGCCCAACAAAATGGATTAGTCGAACGAAAACACAAACATATAGTAGAAACCACAAGGACTTTGCTCATCTCCAAAAGTGTTCCTAAACATTTTTGGGCTGAAGCAACCCTAATTGCAGTTCACCTGATAAATCGGCTTCCATCATCCAAACTTCGAAATATAACTCCATATGAAAAACTCTTTCAAATTTCTCCTGATTATTTTAGACTAAGAACCTTTAGATGTAAGTGTTTTGTGTTAACAAACAAAAATGACAAGTTATCTCCGTATTTCTTGGGTATGGTGAGAGTCAAAAAGGATTTTGATGCTATGATCTTGAAAATAATAAGCTATATATTTTTAGAATCGGATTCTAAGAATGATAGTGATTTCATATCAGACAAGAATCAAATTGATAATAATGAACCTCAAATACTCAGTGTGGGGGACATCAAGATCAATCTCAAATTATTCAATATAAAAGAAGACACGAAAGCTACCATCCAAATGCTTTAGAAAAATATTCCAACCTAGAAGCTCAAAAAACTAGAAATATTAACCTGATAGATTCGTGATATATGAGTCCTTTGCCCCTTAATACAGAGTCTATCTAGCAAAACTTTTCTCCTATTTCAAACCAGCCTCATATAATCAAGCTAAAAACTATCCAGAGTGATAAAATGTTGTTTAAAGAAATAAAAGCATTAGAAAAATCTAAAACCTGGGAATCGACCAACTTACCATCGGAAAAAAAATCAATAGGATGTAGATGAGTTTTCAAGATTAAAACTAAGAGTGATGGAACATTGGAAAGACATAAAGTCAGACTAGTAGCTGAAGGGTACTCACAAGAATATGGGATAGATTACGACGAAACCTTTGCCCCTGTCGCTAGAACGACTACAAGTAGAACACTTATAGTTGTGGCTGATGTTAGGAAATGATTTATCTACCAAATAGACATCAAAAATGCCTTCATTAATGGAGAATTAAAAGAAGTTATATGGATCCACCACCTGGGTATGATATTTCGAAAAGAAAGGTTCTTTATCTTAAAAAGGCCTCGTATGGTCTAAAACAAGCACCAAAGGCTTGGTATGATCGCTTTAGTTATGTTATGACTAGTCTTATATATTTTTCATGTTATTCTGACACTGACTTATTTGTTAAGAAATTTGTTGCACGTATTGTAATTTTGCTCCTTTATGTTGATGACATGATCATAACAGGAGGAGACAAAGAGGGAGTAAATCATATTAAGCATATACTTAAACAGCATTTTGAAATGATTGATTTAGGTTTTCTCAGATTTTTCCTAGGAATTGGAGTTGCTTGTTCTCTCTGAGGATATTTGTTAACTCAATCTAAATTTGTTACTATGATTATTGACAGGTCTGACTTGACTCACGAAAAGAGATACACCCGAAGTTATCAACTCAAAGATAAAGCTTGATGATGGAACTCCATTAGATGATCCCACATCATATTGACAGATGATCGGTGCTTTGACATACTTGACCATCACCAGACGAGACATCTCTCATACAGTTCACATTGTTAGCCAATTTCAACACTCTCCTACCTCATTTCATATGAGTGTTGTTATGCGTATTGTTAGATATTTAAGAAATTCTATTAACAAAGAATTATTAGTCTTCATCCATATCTCTTGAATTAGTGGCATATTCTGACTCTAATTGGGGAGAAAATCCCAATGATAGACGCTTAACCACTGGTTTCAGTGTGTTTGTAGGAGACCCACTCGTGTCCTGAAAATGCAAAAAGCAACAAAAGGTATCTTTGTCATCCACAGAAGCCAAGTATCGAGTTATGACCACCAAAACATCGAAGATTGTTTGGTTGAGAAGCTTGTTGGCAGACATGGGAGAAACATCAACCACATCATCCAGGTTATATAGTGATAACAAAAGTGCCATATACATTGTTGGGAATCATACCTTTAATGAGCGCACTAAGCACATTAAGATGGATTGCCATTATGTCAGAGAAAATGTTTTGAAGATGATTTTGCTGTCATATGTCATATCTAAATATCAGCTTCCAGACTTCTTCACTAAAGCCCTTCCTTCTCCTAGGTTTCATTTCTTATTAGGCAAACTTTTGGTGGTCACACCGTAAGTTTAAGGAGGAGTGTCAATGTATACTAATGTATAGACATAGGGGTATTTTAGTTTTTTTTACATACAAGGGTAATATAGTATTTTTATATATATTTTTTATTTTTCTTATTTAAATCTTTGTAAATCCTAGAATCAGGATGAGGCTTAATGGTAATTTGACCATAGAGCCGTTAGGATCTCCCCAACGGCTACATTTCTAGCCGTTGGGGAGATCCCAACAGCTACACCTTGGTTGCTTTGCGTATATATAGGGGTTCAAACCCCACACCTTGGCTTTTGCTTACAGTTTTTTCTCAATAACATTCAATATTTTTACTTGTGTTGTATGCCAATAAGTGGCTGACTTGTGTGGTCTATGTGATTGATCCATAAGTGATCATTGTGGTTGTGTATCTCCATAAGTGATCATTTGAATCTCTTTGCATTTCATTTCAGATTCAAAAAACAATTTTTTCTTCAAAAATATTTCATAGGATATCATAAAAAAAATGGAAAAAACAATGATGGAATAACTTACCATTGATTTTTCATAGTTACATGCATGAGATATCCCATAAACTCTACTTTTGTACAAGAATAGCAATCCCCTTGTCAGAAAAGCAAAGGAAATAAAAGAAGCTATAAAAACAAGAACCATATTTCATAGAAATGCACGATGTGGTTGCAGCAGTAATAAGGCTTAATAAATAAACAATCATTAGAAGCACCACAAAATAATATGATGAATAGATCAGGCATATTTACCAAAACCACCAGCAGGTGGGAAACGATGAGCAGCATCACCCATAAGTATTACTCGATTATTAACAGCAGAGTACTTCTCAGCAACTTCTGCATGCATTACCCACGGTTTTATGTCTCTGACATCTATATCAAGAAGCTTGTGTCCAACTAATTTGAAGATTATCTCCTGGCATTTCTGCAATATGTTGCATACTGTCAAAAGCTATGACCAATTGTACAAGTTTAAAGTTGGTTCCTGTAATCCAGCAGCATGTATGCTCATAGTTCATAAAATCATGAAGCATATGGTATATATCATGAGTGAAGGTTAATTTTTTCTTATTATCAAGAAAAAAATAGAAACTTCAAAGGCCTTTCAACAGATGGAGAAATCAAGGCATTATCTTCCATGATAAGAGAAATGATAAGAATCAGAGTCGCTTATTTTGAATACAAGAAGATTTTGTTATTTCAGATATTCCAACTAAAAGTGAAGATACTTAATGTTGGAACCTTTGTCATGGATGAATTTTTAGTTAAACTAAATACAAGTAATTCCATCCCCTAGTCCATCTGTTGATGAAAGGCGAGTTAGCTTTACAGAGATAAGGGATTGCATTATGTGGCAGTGCATGAAGTGAAAAGTGAAAACTCAGTTGGCAGGTTGATATAGTAGAGCATTACGAGTGAACAAAAGCTTGAGAATCAAGGCTCTCTAGCTAGTACAAGCAAAATACATGACTAAAAATGTTAGATTCTTGGTCCTTACAAATTTCAACATGAAGAATCAATCCAGCATTCAAACAGAAACAGCCATGAATTAGGTAAATTTTATCTTAAATACAAGAATTCTGACTGATCCAGCATAAAACATTGCTCACATATGCAGATCACATCTTCATCAGTATCTCAAAAATGTGCATGCTCACATCTTATTGCAAATAAGGTAGCATTTTTTCCAGTCATTGGTGCCCATAGCCCTCGGCTTATTGCAAGTGGAGTTTCATGCAAAATTCTAGCCAAATACAGTTAGAAAATAAATCTTTCCAAAGAAAAGTCCATTGAAGAACTTTACTGTGTGATTGTTGTCAATGGAATGCCAGTAAACATAACCTTTCAAATTGAAGCTTTTTGCAATTCTTTGTCTGTCCTGCAGCGGTATTTTTCGCATTGCAAATAGTTCTTCTATGTCGGTTTCAAAAATCGGTTATATTACTTTTGACTCCTATCCTAATAGTAAGATTAATATCTCTCAAGCTTAGTTGTCATAGGCGCTAGGCGGTGATCCCCTAAAAAGGCTTAGGTGGTACCCCAAATAAAAAAATTTAAAAAATATATAAAAAACATAAGACACATGTATACAACATAAAATAAATCAACAATAAGCAATATACAAATAATATGTTGTTGAACACTGTAAAGCAATTATATTACATAACCTTAACTTGCTCAAACAAATGAAGAATAAATTAACAATTGAATAAACCAACAATACAACTAACAATGTGAAGAACAATACACAAAAAATAAAATCATGTATACAAAAAAATTAACAACAATAGACATAATACGAGCAATAGACAAATAATGTCTTCTTCTTCTTCTTCTTCTTCTTCTTCTTCTTCTTCTTCTTCTTCTTCTTCTTCTTCTTCTTCTTCTTCTTCTCAACAATAGACATAATACAAGCATAGACAAATAAATGTCTTCTCCTTCTCCTTCTCCTTCTCCTTCTCCTTCTCGAAGAAGAAAACAAATAATGTCTTTAAAAAAAATCTTCAAAAAAAAATAATTTAAAACCTAGGCTCTAAAAAAATCCTAGGTATAAAAAATATATGCGTACACTATGTCACACGGACTCGGCAAGGGAGGTGCCGCACCCGAGTCGACACGCCCCGACATGGGTGCGGCTTCGGACTCGGCCCGGACTCGGTCAACGCCGAGTCGGACTCGGTCAACGAGTCAAGGCCGAGTCCGTCCACATTTTGGACTCAGTCAACTTTGACCGAGTCCAAAAATGTCCATTTTTAAGACAAAAAACAAAAAAAAACATTTTTTATATATCTTTTTTTTTAATATATAACCAGACTGTGCAACTGCAACTGCACAGTCACTGTGCACATTCTGTGTGACTGTGCACAGTCTGCACAGTCACAGACTGCATTGCACACAGTCTGTGTGACTGTTTCACAACTTATGTAAAAATATGTATAAAACACGATAAAAGGTAACCCAACCATTTGAGGTAGCTAAATAAATGCTTTTCCAGTTTAAAAAAATACTAGTTTCACAAGTATTAGAAAAGCTAGCTTAAGAACTACCATAAAGAAATGGGAGTGCCAAATTGAAACTTTCGAAAAAATTAAGGTCATAGTTTTGGCTACTTAATTTACTGCAGACTTGAAGTTTACTATTACAAGTCAATTTAAATTATATCTGTACAATGATAATATCCTTTTATCTTATATAGTTTTGGCTATTTAATTTTAATTGTTTACTAGAATTATATATATATATAGCCGAGTCCTCGTGTCCAAAATTTTTGAAATTGCGCCGCACCCGTGTCGCACCCGCACCCATGTGACATAGTGCGTACATCATTTAACTCAAGGACGCGGCTTCGCGATCCTTGTCTTTTTACTTTCTTGCACTTTTCTTTTCCTGTTGCCGCCACGGTTTACGTGCCCAGGCGTTTCTTTTCAGCACTTTCCTGCTTATATTTATGTTTGTTGCATTATTTGTTCTTGTTGTACTATTGTTGGTATCTACATGTATCCTGGTTTGAGCTATCTCGCAGGTTGTGAGGTTTTTGCCTTTTGCATTTCTTTTAAGGAAAAAAACTTGTGAAGCTCGCAATCGCGTGTACCACTGTTCGCTCTTCTCAATAAGATGCAAAATTGGGTATCGACACTCTAATCTCGAGAAAACATGTCCTACAGGGATTGTAGACTTCTCGATAATGCAATCATGCTTGGACTTGTTCCGTATGAGGGGTGCCTTTGAGTAACTCTTGTCTACCATCGTAGTCACGTCTTTTGACAGCGACGTTGGGTTGTACTACGATGAGTAGCTCAGGAGGTAAATGCGCCTTATGGCGTGCAATGAGCACTGTAGAAACTGAACCGAGTCCTAGAGAGAGAAGAGAGAGAGAGAGAGGCGGCTGCACAGAAAACCTCAGAGCTTAATCCGATATTAGGGCCTCTCTCTATGTTAAATAGAGAGAGGCTTAAAGACATAATTACAATAAAGCCCCATTGTAAACAACTAAATTACAAATAGCATCTTAATGTAAAATAACTTTACTTAAAACCACCTATTCTCAACACTCCCCCTCAAGCTGGAGCATAGATATCAATCATGCTCAGCTTATCACAACATTTTGAAAAATTTGGTTTGGCAAGAGGTTTTGTGAACATATCTGCAACTTGGTCTTCCGACTTTAGATATTGGGTAGTGATATGACCCGCTTGAACCATATCCCTTACATAGTGGCAATCAACCTCAATGTGCTTTGTTCTCTCATGAAATACAGGATTGTTCGCTATATATGTTGCAGCTTTGTTATCGCACATCATGGTCTTGGGAGAGGAAACCTTCACCTGGAGATCAAGAAGAACAGTACGAACCCACATCAATTCAGCAGCTGTTTGGGCCATAGCCCGATATTCTGATTCTGCACTCGACCTAGAAACCACATTTTGCTTCTTACTTCTCCAAGAGATCAAGTTGTCTCCCAGGAACACACAAAATCCTGTGGTAGATTTTCTATCTACTACAGATCCTGCATAGTCAGCATCAGAATAGGCCACTATATCCAGAGTTCCACCTTTCTTGAACAATAACCCCTTTCCAGGAGAAGATTTTAGATATCTGAGAATCATAATAGCTGCATTTCAGTGTACCTCAGTTGGTTTGTCCATAAACTGACTGACTTTACTTACTGCTAAAACAATATCCGGCCTGGTCACAGTTACATACAGTAGTTTCCCAACTAGGGAGCGATAGCTTTTGCTATCAGCCAGTTTTGACCCTTCTTCAAACAACTGAACTTTATGGTCCATGGGAATATTTGCTGGTTTAGCTCCCAACATTCTTGTTTCCTTTAATAAGTCAAGAAGATACTTCCGTTGAGAAAAAATCATCCCTTCACTGCTCCTGGCAACTTCTATACCCAGAAAATACCTAAGTGAACCAAGGTCTTTTGTAACAAAGTGTTTTTGAAGATGAGCCTTTGTGGCTTCAATAGCTTTCACATCATCACCTATAAGAATGATGTCATCCACATATACCACCATAACAACTATGCCAGAGCTAGTTTTCTTTATGAATAGTGTATGATCTGTTGCTGACCTATTAAAGCCAAAACCTGACATCACTTCAAACAACTTCTGAAACCATGCACGAGGACTTTGTTTCAACCATAAATTGCCTTTTTCAATCTACACACCTTCTGACACTCCCCCTCAACCTCGAATCCTGGAGGTTGTTGCATGTAAACAGTTTCAGATAGGTCCCCATATAGAAATGCATTTTTCACATCTAATTGGTACAGGCTCCAACCATGTTGCACAGCTACTGAGAGAACAAGACGAATGGTACCCATTCGTGCAACAGGCGAAAAAGTTTCAAAGAAATCAATACCATATGTCTGAGTATACCCTTTGGCTACTAATCTGGCCTTGTACCGTTCAATTGAACCATCAGATTTGTACTTTATCGTATATACCCATTTACATCCAACAATGTCAGCATCAGTTGGGGAATCAACTAGATCCCAAGTATGCTTAGATATTAAGGCATCCATTTCTTCTTGCATAGCCATCTTCCAGCGAGTATCAAGCTCTGCCTGCTGATAGTTCAGAGGAATAACTTCAGCAGATAAAGCTGAAATAAAAGATTTCATCTGATTTCCAATTCTGGCTTCGGAGACAAAATGAGACATGAGATATAAAGTACATTGTCGTGTCCCCTTTCGTAGAGCAATCGGCCTGTTATCATCATCATGAATATCATTATTGTCAGTAGAACTTACCTCAGGGGAAGAAGAAGATGGAGGCACTTGCGGAGGTGGATCTCTACGCACATATACCAATGGAGGATTATGAAATCTGGAAAAGGATGAAGTGTGGTTTGGGAATGAGGGCACGGATTCCAAGGGAAAAGGAGGTATAGGTAATGGACAAGACTCAGCTGGATCAACCTGCAGCGGGAAACCGGTATTAGAGTAATATGGAGTGGATTCCAAGAAAGATACATCCGCACTGACATACTCTCGGCGAGAAGTAGGATCATAACATCGATATCCCTTTTGATTTTTGGGGTAACCTATAAATATGCATTTTGTAGCTTGAGCAGCTAATTTATCACGGTCAGGGCCAAGTTTGTGTACAAAACAAACACATCCAAACACTTTGGGCGAGAGGGAGAAGAGAGGGGTATTTGGTTTTAGGATATGAATTGGAATTTGATCACCCACAGAAGAGGAAGGCATGCAGTTGATCAGATAGCAAGCAGTTGTAATTGCATCGCCCCAGTATAACGCAGGAACATTTGATTGAATCATAATGGTCCTGGCAACATCAAGTAGGTGACGATGTTTTCGCTCAGCCACCCCATTTTGTTGAGATGAATAGGCACAGGAAGTTTGGGGTTGGATGCCACTATCTTGGTAAAATTGTAACAGACTTTTTGATTTAAACTCGAGAGCATTATCAGTGCGAACAATCTTGACACTAGATTCAAACTGAGTTTTTATTTCAAGAATTAAAGATTTGATAATATTTGGAACATCAGATCGTTCCTATATTAAAAACACCCATGATAACTTAGAGAAATCATCAACAATAACTAAATAGTATCGACACTGAGTCCTAGTAGGAATCTTACTAGGACCCCATACATCTGCATGAAGAAGTTCAAAGACTTTATTACTAGACTGATTCTGACTCGAAGGAAACGAACTTCGATGATGCTTGCCCAGCTGACATGCTTCACACTGAAATGATGTGGTGGAGGGAATCTGAGGAAAGACCGAACGAAGCTTTGACAATGAAGGATGACCAAGACGACGATGCCACTGAACAGGACTAAATGAATGTTCCACTGCAGCATGAACAGTACCCATTGGACGATGTAAGTAGTAGATTCCATTTTCTTCATAGCCTCCACCAATCTTCTTCCCCGTCAGCAAATCCTGAAAATGACAACCCATTGGATCAAATATTACTCTTAAGTTTTGTTCTTTTACAAGACAACTAACAGAAAATAAACTTTGAGGAAATTTTGAAGCATGAAGAGCATTTTTCAACTGTAATGAGGATATAGAAATATTTCCCTGACCAACAACCGGGGAGGTACTCCCATCGGCTAATGAGACTCCAAGCTGAGCCTTAATATCCTTTAGATCTGAAAAAACAAGTGAATTTCCACACAAATGTCTGGATGCACCAGAATCAATAATCCACTTATTGTCAGTCGGATGAAGAAGATTTTCGGTTGAATAGGCAACACCAGCAACAGGAGAGGTAGAACTCAAAGGACGAAGAGCTATCAGCTCATCATATTCAGCACGACTGAGGGTTATACTACTGTCACTTGCAGAGATATTTTCTTGTGCCTTTGTTGCCTCGAGAGAAGTAGTATTAGCTCTAGGAGCATATGACTTTGATGAAGAGGAGGTTGGTCGGCCATGCTTATCCCAGCAACGATCTTCTAAATGTCCAGATTTTCCACAGAATGTACATTGAAGCTTTCCTCTGCCTCCCACACCTCGTCCGCGACCTCGTCCTCTGATGTTCTGAAGATTTCCACGTCCATAACCAGATGAGACAACTAAGGCAGATGACTGAGTCACAGGCTGAGAATGTGGAAGAGATATCGCAAGTCTGCTTAGACGGTTATATGCCTCAGCAAGAGTAGGTACATCCGAACCAGTCAACATTTGGACTTTTGCAACAGAAAATTCTGAAGATAAACCTGTAAGAAACCTAGCAACCATAGTTTGTTCTTGATGATCTTTTTGTTTCGAACAACAGAGAGGTCTGTGAGCATTAAGTCTTTCAAACGCAGCTTTTACGGAGGCATAGTACTGGGCCAAGGTTTGATCTCCCTGTTGTAAATTGTATATTTCTTGTTCGACTTGTAGGATACGACTTACATTAGTCCCTTGTGAGTATGTATCTCGAAGATTGTCCCACATCTGTTTGGTTGTATTATAAAAAATTAAACCATCTGCAATATGGGGTTCGACACTATTCATAATCCATGACATAACTATGTCATTATCTTCATCCCAGGTAACATATTTTCCCACCTTTTCAGTGGGTTCATCTTCCAACAAGATATGTTTTCTACGATGTCCAAATACCGACATCATAAATGTTCTGGACCACCTGGCATAGTTAGTTTCATTTAACCTTACAAACGAACCGTACGAAAATGGATTGGCAAATGCCTTATATTCTCCAATATGTTCCAATTTTGAATCACATTTCGAAGTTTCAGCCATACTTCTGGTTAAAAAAAAAACTGGACAATCTCCAAACTAAACAGGGAAAAACCGTGTGTTACACTCACACGCCAACTGATATTCCAATCAGCAGTTGTTCACTCACGAACAACAAAAAAACCCCACGACAGTAGTGAGCAGCAGCCCACAAACACAAAAATGATTCAGCACGTCAGTGAATCACGACTAACATGACTTCTGCATATGCAGCAGTAAATTTTTTTTTCATAACAGGGGCAGCTCCCCAGACATATACAGTTCGACACTAAGTCATTCATTTTTTTTTCACGAGCAACACCACTACGTGTTGGATTGCTACCCAAAATAAGCAGGAAGTCACGACCTTTTCAATGGAAATTGTACCAACAGCAATCAATCTCCCCAAAGCAACGATATCAAGATAAACAAAACAGGGCCCCAACCATATGTAGAATCACCAACAGCAATCACACTCCCAACAGCAACGATATCAATATTTCACACGACATGTTCAGTGCACACTATACCAACAGCAATCAAACTCTCAACAGGTAGTCACGAGACTGACGGCAGGAACTACCACCGAGGCAGTAGGTAGTCACGAAACAATAAAACAAGAAGCTACGAACCAACAGCAAGCATCCACGAACCCACAGCATGACCAAATCTGTCATCAGATCCAAAAAAAATTTTACATCGCTGACCTGATCTCTTTATTGATTTCTTTTACTCATTGGATCGGAGTTTGATCACGATCAAGATGGCCTCCACGATCGATCGAGCCTTGATCAGACTCGATCACACTCCCACGTAACAGTCGATCACGCTCCCACACCGAGCTTTGATCACACTCGATCACGCTCCCACGTCACAGTCGATCACGCTCCCGCGATCGGCGAAGCTTTGATACCATGTAGAAACTGAACCGAGTCCTAAAGAGAGAAGAGAGAGAAAGAGAGAGAGGCGGCTGCACAGAAAACCTCAGAGCTTAATCCGATATTAGGGCCTCTCTCTATGTTAAATAGAGAGAGGCTTAAAGACATAATTACAATAAAGCCCCATTATAAACAACTAAATTACAAATAGCATCTTAATGTAAAATAACTTTACTTAAAACCACATATTCTCAACAAGCACAATTGTTGGAATTCACAAAATGGTGACTATGCGCCTTCACAGGCAAGATGCTCGAGTGAGTCTAATGGACCAGAGCGCATAAAACGGGACGGCGGTTAAGAAACCCCCGTTGTGCCCGTTCGACACGGTTCATCAAGAGAGACGATGGATGGTACAAAAGCTCCGATAGACAGATCATTAATGGCTATTTTAGGCAAAAGACTTGGCTTCCCCAGTCATCAGAGTTAGGGGAAAATGGGCTACAAAAGGTAGTTTTAGGCACTTCTGCAGAAGTTGGATGCATCCTTTGAACGAGTGGCCTTTGGGGAATCCTCTATTGATCACTGACCATGCCCTTAGGAGCGGATTCAGTCAGTCATCTGGGGTATCATAAAACACAGCATAATAGACCCCCGGATTGATCTCGTCTGTTTTTACGTTTCGTGCCTTGTGCGTACCCACATGGCCAGATAATAATCACAACAAAATATAACCTGCTCACACTACAGTTAGATGTACACTTTCGTGATGCTATTATAGTTAATTGTTTTGGAGCTTAGTTACTTGTTTTACTTTGCTTACTGTTTGTGATAGTTGGTGGCATGCATGATTAGCTCTATTACTCTTATAACTGCTTATTTCTAGCTTTTTGTTTTTCATTGCCTGTTTACGCTCCTACCAGTTTTTTGCGAGGCTGACCCATTTTATGGGCATGTGATATTTCGGATCTACGATGGCACGATGGTGTGATCAGATCAAGATGAGATTCTTTCCCTGACGTTTCGCTCTTTAGGACATTTTGGTAAATTTGCATAAAAGTTTTCTTGAAATTCTCTCGTTTGTACAAGTCTTAAACTATTAAAAATTGAATTTTTATAATCTATTTGATTTCTTAAATGTATGGAGTTTCAAATCTGTTTGTAAAGGAAAGTTTACGCCGTAATGCGCCCAAGGTCCACTGACTTGGTATTTCAAACACTATTTTCCGCTGAATTATTATTTAAAAACTATGATAAACTAATTATTACAAAGCTTTCAAACTTTTCATAAAAAGTTGCAAGTCTTGGATTTTGGGGCATTACAACTTGGTATCAGAGCGACAGGGAAAATAGTGAATCTTGATCATCTGGCATCTGCATCGCACTGTAAGTATTATTATTTAAATTATTTTATATTTATTTTAATCAAAGAAATGTGTTTCTGCTTAGATGTTGTTCAATGAATTGATTGAGTCAATAGATATTGACCGGAGGAATTGTATAGCTCCAAGCAATGGTCCAGAACCTGGATCATAAGGTGGATGGGTTGGTTTGCAAAAGCACCAACCTAGGACGATATGATAACCCTCCAACTCTCTCTAGACAAATGTACCCTCGAGATTCTTATGATTGTGATGTTTATGTTAGCGTATAGGTGAATGACATATCACGCCTACAAATAATTAGTTTTGACCATTTAGGTGAATGATACATCACGCCTATATAGTTTTATTTTAAATTACCACATTATGATTGTTTGAGTGAATATATCATACCTTTATAGCGTGATTGATGAGTATCATGAATATCTGACTAAAATACTTAAAATGTATGTAAGTGTTTCACACTAGAATGGCCGATTGTGATTTGATATAAGAATTGTGAATGCACATGAAAATGGTGCAACGATCTGAATGACTTAGATATATTAGCTTGAACCCTGTGTGCATAACTCGAATTACGTAGGAGTTACATATGTTGAGGTTTAGCTGCTTCGCATTATGAAATATGCATGTTCACATATGTATAGAACTCATGTTTACGGATGCCTCGAGGTTCAGTTTACGAGATGCAATGTTCCTTGTGGCAATGATATGATGTGTAGGATAATATGCTTCGGTATGATTTGATTTAAATGCCACATGATTTGAAATTTATGAATGCATGAAATAAAAGTTCAATAGTGATTATAGTTCATGGAACCTTATTGATCAAATATGCGATTTTATGATATAAGTACCATATGAAGTGATGTGATGCATATTGATGGTATACATGCTTGTGCCCATATTGGTGGCTACCGATCCCGAGAGCAGTCAATTGTATTAATACATGTATCATTGAATATGGTATCTGTTGAGGACCTGATCCCCAAAGGATTCTTTGTGAGGGTATGTATGATCAAGATCAGGTAATTTGGCTATAACGGTAGATCTATGTGAGGAAGTGCACTATCCAAGAGCGGATAGCCACAAAGACGCTAAATTCCTGTGAGGAAGTGTATCCTCCAAGATCAGGTATATCATCTAGGGCAGTAATTCCTTGTAAGGTCGTACATTTCTCAGACCAGGCGATCTGACATGGAACTTGTGAATTTTGATTACATAAAGAGTTATGATGAGTTGTGATGATCTTCTGAAATTGATTGAGATAGCCAGTTATGAATTTATAGATTTGGCTTTTTCTGTTATAACATGATTTCATATTAGAGAATCAGATCCTTATTGATTTTAGATCTCGATATGATGTAATGTTTGGGTCTTCTAGGAAAAAATGGGGACATTCTGAGAATGACACTTTAAGCAAAGTCATGACAGGAGACAGCTGGTTGCGCAAGGCCTTAAGAAATGGGAATAAGTTAAGATTATTTAGGACAGGGAGTCTATTGGAATAGTAAGGGCAACAAACGATGACCTGATAATGATAAAATACAAATACCTGTAATGAATTGGAGGTCATCCACGATCGCCCTTGCAACACTCAAAAGAAGTGTCTAAAAGACACTTTAAGCAAAGCCCTTAAAAAGGGTAAAATAGGAACAACACACACATAAATAAATAAATTTTATTTATATAAAAGGATGCTTGAAAAGCATTACAAGAAGTGTCTAAACAAGAGGGGTTGCACCCCTATTTATACAAGAGCAAGAGGGAGAGCTCATAAGGAGCTCTCTCTTTCTAGTCGTTCGACAACGACTAGATTATTTGGTCAAGTTCCAACCGGAACTTGACCAAATTACATTATCTAGTTCTATGTGAACTAGATAATGTTTATTACATAAAAAATTAAAAATAAAAAGAAAATAAAAATATATATAATATAATAATAATATATCATATTATTATTATATTATATATTATGTTACATATTTTAACACTCCCCCTAAAACTTACGGTACAATGAGCAAAAGTTTGTCTAAGAGAGTGAAATCTGGGAGTTGCAAGAGGTTTGGTGAAGAAATCTGCTAATTGATATTCTGATGTAACATATGGCAGATCAATGGTGCCATGCAGAAAATCCTCTCGGACATAGTGACAATCCATCTCTATGTGTTTGGTGCGTTCATGAAAGGTCTGATTGCTTGCGATGTAGATTGCACTCTTATTGTCACAGCACATGCGCGAGGCCTGTGTTGCTTCAGCTCCCATGTCAGCTAACAGTCTTCGGAGTCAAACAACTTCCATTGTGGTAGTTGTCATGGCTCTATATTCGGCTTCAGTAGAGGAAAGAGAAACCTTTTGTTGCTTCTTGCACCTCCACGATATGAGAGATTCACCTAAAAACACACAAAAACCAATGGTTGAGTGCCTATTATTAAGATCACCTCCCCAATCAGCATCAGTATAAGCAATTAAATATAAAGATGATGATGCAGACAAGAAGAGACCTCGTGAAAGAGAACTCTTTAAATATCTAATAATGCGTAAAACTGCTCCCATGTGAACAGAGGTGGGAGCATGTTGAAATTGA
This sequence comes from Nuphar pumila, assembly GCF_984573655.1. Classification (NCBI taxonomy): domain Eukaryota; kingdom Viridiplantae; phylum Streptophyta; class Magnoliopsida; order Nymphaeales; family Nymphaeaceae; genus Nuphar; species Nuphar pumila. The sequence continues at coordinate 25,135,281 of NC_143256.1, read as the reverse complement.
CTAGCCGTGTGGACGGCATGCACAATGTCTGGCCGAGTGATAGAAAGGTAGGAAAGGGCTCCAACAAGTTGTCTAAATGGAGTAGGATCTTCAAGTCGTTCTCCATCATCAATTTTCATCTTAACATTAACTACTTCTGGAGTATCTACTTTCGTTTCATCTGAGGTGTCAGACCTGTAAACAATGTCAGAAGAAAATTTAGATTGAGATATCAAATACCCTCTAGGGGAATAAGCAACTTCTATTCCTAGAAAATATCGTAATAGTCTTAGGTCAGACATCTCAAAATGAGTTTTAAGAAGAGTTTTGATATTAGCAACTCCCTATTTGTCACCTCCAGTGATGATCATATCATCCACATAAAGAAGAAGAATGGTGATACCTGTATCAGATTGCTTAATAAACAAGGCAGTGTCAGTCAAACAAGAACGAAAACCAATATCAGTCATAACATAACTAAACCTGTCATACCAGGCTTTTGGTGTCTGTTTAAGACCATAAAGCGCTTTCTCAAGATGAAGAATTTTACCCTTAGGAAGACTAATACCAGGAGGAGCTTCCATGTACACCTCTTCAACAAGACTCTCATTTAAGAAGGCATTTTTAACGTCCATTTAAAATATAGGTCATTTATTAATAGAGGCTAAGGCAATTAAAGTTCGAACTGTGGTCATTCGAGCCACAGAAGCAAAGGTTTATTCGTAATCAATGTCATACTCTTCAGCATAGCCTTTGGCTACAAGTCGTGCCTTATATCTTTCAAGGGTCCCATCACTTTTAGTTTTGACTTTATAGATCCATCGACAACCTATAGGTTTCTTTCCAAGAGGTAGTTCTTTCTACATGATTTTTTGCTTCAAGATATGAGGAAGGTTCAACATAGGATTGAATTAAAGCAAGAGCAAACCTATATGCGGGTGAAAAGGATTCATAAGACAAACTTCCCGGGGGGTCTAGAGATTCTAGAAGTTCTACGAGGAGGGGTTTCAGAGAATCTTTCTAACGCACATGGAAGGCATTGCTCTCCAATTCTTCGTCTTGAATACTGAAGACTAACATCCCTACTAGTTTGATCTTCAATATCATGTTCATAGCTAATAGGGCTTTGATCATTGTCAATATTACATTCAAAATCATCTTCATTGGATTTGGAAGTTAAGTCAATTAGAAAGGAATATTCAGTAATATCCTTGGATTTTTCACTTTCAAAAAAATTCTTTTTAAGGAAGGTCACATTCCTTGACACATATAACTTATTATTTTGAACATTGTAACATCTATACCCTTTTTGGTTTTCAGCATATCCTAAAAAGGCACATGGAATAACACGATGAGAGAATTTATCATTTTTGTCTGTAAATACAAAACATTTGCAACCAAATACTCTTAGTCTGGAGCTAAGGTATAAAGTTGTTTCAGCCCAAAACCCTTTTGGCACTTGGCTTGCTATTAGCAATGTCCGAGTGGTCTCCATAATGTGACGGTGTTTGCGTTCTGCAAGACCATTCTGTTGCGGGGTATTTGGGCAAGATCGTTGATGAATAATGCCATATGAATTAAGATAGTTTTAAAACTCCCCAGACATAAATTCTCCCCCGGAATCAGTGCGAAAAATTGAGACATTACTTTGAAATTTGTTTGTGACCATTTTATGAAATATTTGAAAGGGAGTAAAAACTTCGGATTTATGTTTAAGAAAATAAATCCAAGTATGTCTAGTAAAATCATCTACAAAAATGACATAATATGTGAAACCACCTTTAGAAATTACTGGTGCGGGTCCCCAAACATCCGAATGTATTAACTCAAGAGGTTTTGAAGAGACAAAAGTTCTACTTGAGAAAGGTAATCTTTTCATTTTTCCAAGAATGCAGTCTTTACAAGCAAAATTTTCAGATTTACAAAACTTTCCCAAACTTGAAAAATATTAGATTTTAGACATATGAGGATGGCCAAGTCTTCTATGTCATAAGTTTGTTTCCAATTTCTGAACATTTAAGCAAAAAACATTCTTGGGTAGTTCAAAAAAGTCCATGTAATATAGTCTTCCTTCTCTATGGCCTTCCCCAATCAGCTTCCCTGATTGGCGATCATGTATCTAGCAACCATCAAAAGAGAAGGATATATTGCATCCATAATCAGAAATTTGATAAACAGATAAGAGATTCAAATTGAGTTTTGGGATATATCTAACTTCTGGAACACAAAAAGTTTGGGTTTTTTCAAAACACCTAACTCCCTTTATTTCAAGAGATGTTTCATCTGCTATAGAGACTTTTGAAATACTTGAGTTATTTTTAAAACATTCAGATAAGCATTTAAAATGTGGGGTCATATGAAATGAGGCACCAGAATCTAAAAGCCAAGGAAAGTTACCTGGACCGGAAACAGATGCAACTGCCGCTCCAGTTGAGGCTTCAGCGGAAGAAGATGCCTTTTGAAGAAGAGGTTGAAGAATCTCCATAAGTTGAGCCATAGAAACAGGTGCATTTTGGTCTTTTGATTCTTCAACTGATGCAACCTTCTTTTCATCTCTTTTCTTTAATTTTGGACATTGAGGCCTATAGTGCCCCGGTTCATGACAGTGATGACAAATCACTTTTCTTTTATCAAACTCGTCATTTTGTCTCCCAAAATGAGGTGGCCTGTAGGTGCGAGTATGATTCTCAGGCCTAGACAAAGCTAGGATGGAATCATCATCAGCTTTAGAGGAGCCTTTCCGGAGACGATTTTCCTCCATTGTTAGTTCTTTAATAGTTTCAACAATGGAAGGAATTTTTCCCCAGTGAAGAAGGGCCGATTTGGTGGTTTCAAATTTCGGCCTTAATCCAGTTATAAACTGGTAAAAGTGTTCAACATTTAGTTGCTTTTGGTGAAGCTCGATGTCTTCGACACAATGTCACTTTGGTTCTAAGAGAAAGTTCCTCCTAAAGTTCAGACAACCCATTGTAGTATTCACGAATCGTTTTATCTCCTTGAGTCATTATTCGAACCTTTTCTTGGAGGTTGCACACATGTGCAATATCTTTAAGGGAATACATATTTTAAGGTATTCTCATGCCTTATCGGCATGATCAAACTTGGCAAGACTTGAGCACTTTTTAATGTCAACGCTATTGATAAGCCATGACATTATTTTTGCATGAGCCATTCTCCACTCTTTCCATTTTTTTCTCATAAGAGGCTAGGGCCTTGATTTTCTCTTCTAATAGAGGAACCTCTTTATCTCCCTATTTTTTCGTGAGAGATAGTTTAGGTTTCGAATAGGAACCATCCACAATCCCCCAAAGACCCTTTCCCCATATATGGTGCTTAAAGCCCATGTTACATAATTTGTATCACTTAATTTCATGGGAATGATGGTGACTTTGTCATTGCCATCCATCGATTACAAGGGGAGAGAAAGAATAGGGATAGAAGAGAAGAACAATAAAAGAATGAAAAAAAAAAAGAGATACAAGATGTAGAAGTTCTTCTAATGAAGTGATAAAACACTTCTCTTCAAGTGGCGAAATGCTTTTGCAAAGGGCACGGAAACCAAGGCAGCTTTTCTCCAAGATCTAGTATTCTCGTAGCTCTGATACTGTGTAATGAAATGGAGGTCGTCCACGATCGCCCTTGAAACACTCAAAAGAAGTGTCTAAAAGACACTTTAAGCAAAGCCCTTAAAAAGAGTAAAATAGGAACAACACACACATAAATAAATAAATTTTATTTATGTAAAAGGATGCTTGAAAAGCATTACAAGAAGTGTCTAAACAAGAAGGGCTGCACCCCTATTTATACAAGAGCAAGAGGGAGAGCTCATAAGGAGCTCTCCCCTTCTAGTCGTTGGACTAGTCCAACGGCTAGAAATCTAGCCGTCGGACTAGTTCCAATGACTAGATTATTTGGTCAAGTTCCAACCGGAACTTGACCAAATTACATTATCTAGTTCTATGTGAACTAGATAATGTTTATTACATAAAAAATTAAAATTAAAAAGAAAATAAATATATATATATAATATAATAATAATATACAACAACAACAACAACAACTACGCCTTCATCCCAAAACAATTGGGGTCGGCGATATGAACCAACAAAGAAAATCATTCTGGGTCTTCCACATGAATCCTTCTCCTCCATTCATTTCTATCCAATGCCATGTCCTCGGTGAGGTTCAAAGCATTCATATCCTTTCCTATCACCTCCATCCATGTCTTCCTAGGCCTACCCCGACCTCTTTTAACTAATATATTTTCCCATTTCTCCATCCTTCTAACTAGAGCATCATTAGGCCTTCGTCGAATATGTCCAAACCACCGTAAACGATTCTCTCTCATCTTATTTTCAATGGGTGCAACGCCTACCTTCTTACTATCTCCTCATTCCGAATCTTATCTTTTATTGTATTTCCACACACCCATCTCAGCATACGCATCTCAGCTACACTCATTTTTTGAATATGATGTCTCTTGGCAGCCCAACATTCCGTACCATATAGTAAAGCGGGCCTAATAGTCGTCCTATAAAACTTTCCCTTCAACCGCAATGGCATTCTACGATCGCACAACACTCCAGTTGCACTCTTCCATTTCATCCACCCAACCTTTATCCTATGATTTACATCTCCATCAATTTCTCCATACTTTTGAATGATAGATCCCAAATATTTGAAAGAATCATCCACCGGTATTTCTTGCTCACCAAGCTTCACTACACTCCCATCTCTATTTCGTTGCTTACTAAATCGACATTCCATGTATTCTGTCTTACTCTTACTCAACTTAAAACCTCTTGCTTCCAATGTTTGTCTCCATAATTCTAACTTAGCATTAACCCCAGCTCTAGACTCATCAATCAAAACAATATCATCAGCAAACAACATACACCACGGCACATTTTCTTGAATTGATCTCGTAAACTCATCCATCACTATAGCAAATAGGAAAGGGCTTAAAGCAGATCCTTGATGTAACCCAACCGTTATAGGAAAATTGGTTGTCACCCCTCCACAAGTGTGGACATTGGTTATAGGATAATATGATATATATAATATAATAATAATATATCATATTATTATTATATTATATATTATGTTACATATTTTAACAATACCCCCATTCAAGAAACAAAAGCAAGCTAGAGAAGTGACTGGTTGTGTCTATTCTTCCGTGACAAAAAAGAGAATAGTGAATATACACTCTAACCGTCTTATGTTAAGACTTTCTGTATTTTAGTACGAACCTTGATAACACAAGTCAACGAAATCATGTATGAATTTTGTTCTATCGAATTGATAACTCAACACTTCTCTCAGAAACTCATTATGAGTTGTCTTGATCATCTTAAAGGCGTATATATTTGCGATCACACACAGATGATGCACATCCTTGTTGACATCGATGACTTAGACTATGATCTTTACAGATAACCTTTGAATGAAATTTCGCGAACAAAATTCTTTTAAGGGAGGTAGGATATAAAGCCCACTTAAAAAAAATGTGTCGGGCACGTGTCGAGTCCGAGTCGTCGTATCGGACCCAAATCGAATTCGGGCTCGACCCGGACCCGACCCGAGTTCTGAAAAGTTTGTTTGCATCTTTTAAAAGAGGCAGGCTAAAGAGGAGAGGGCAAAACTCCTCGCCCCTTTCTCTCTCCTCTCTGCCTCCCATCGTCTTCCTTTTTTCGAGCAGTCGTCGAGCTGTTGGCCACCCCCGAGCTTCGCCACTGTCTCCCCCCTCTTCTTTGCCGCCACCGATGACTGAAGTCGTCGGTGACCCTTCGCCACCATCTCGCTCTCTCCCTCGCCGTTACTCTCTCCCTCTCGGTGCTTCGACCGTCGCCCCCTCCCGTCGTCGATCGTTCATTGACAGTCCTAAGGTGATCCTCTTCGCCTTTCTCTTTGTCCGACAGGTGACAGGGTTGTCGCCTGCGTCGGGCTGCCAGGCCAGCAAGGGCATGCCCTGCCGCATGTGGGATTTTCGGCCGGACGGCGGGGGAAGAGCCCTGCCATCTGCTTGCCGTAGGCAGACCGACATGGGGCCAAGCCCCTGCCGTATCTTTTGTTTTCGGCATGTCGGTAGGGGTAGAGCCCCTGCCGCCGCCTCCCTTTTCTTTTCTTGGTAGGTGGGCAGGGGTCGAGCCTCTGCCACCTCTCTGACCCTGGGTGCGACGGCAGGAGCTGAGCCCTATTGCCGCCACCCTCTCTTCTTCTCGACAGGTGGGCAGGGGTCGAGCCCCTGCCACCTCCCTGAGTTCGAGTGGGTCGGCAGGGGCCAGCCTCTGTCATCTCCTTGCATTCCAGTGTGTTGGCAGGGGCCGAGCCCCTGTCACCTCCTTGGGTTTTCCCGGTGTGCCGGCAGGGACTAAGCCCCTGCCACCTCCTTGGTCATCCATGGAGCGACAGAGGCCAACCCCTGTCGCACCTTCTGGTAACTCGGTAGGGGCCAAGCTCTGCCGACTTTGGCCCTTCTTTTGGCAAGGATTGGCAAGGGTAAATCCCCTGCTGCCTGTAGTTTTTTTTTTTGTGGGGGGGGGGGGGAGTCGGTAGGGGTTGAGCCCCTGCCTCTGGCTTGGTCTCCGATAGGTTGGCAGGATGCCCCCCTCTACCAACTCCTGTTTACCTGCGGGTTGGGAGGAGCAGGACCCCCTGCCTTTTTGCCACCCTTTGGTTGGCAGGGGCCTCTGCTGCTTAGGCATGCAGGGAGCTTGCCTCTACCACTTCGTGCTTCTGCAGCTTGTCTGCAGGCAAGGAGTTGAGCCCCTACCTACCTTCGTTTTGGGGTTCGGGGTTCAGGTTGTCGACCACTACGGGTCTTACCGAACCCACCTGTTTTGGATCTTGGCATGCTAACATTTTTACGCATCGCAGGTTGCATGACAAAGCACGCTTGCACCCCATGGCCCGAGCACATACGTACTTACGCTCGCAAGCGTACACAGAATCGCAACCCCCCAAGATAGGGGAAAGTTGCATAAAAAGGACTATGAACAGACAAAAGCTAAAATAAGAAAAGATGATAAAATTGGAAAGCAAAGGACAATTACATATTAATACGTATAAAAATTATATACGTACGTCCTTTAAGTCAATGATGCAGTTTCGCGATCCTTGTCCTTTTTACTTTCTTGCACTTTCCTTTTCCTATTGTCGTCGTGCTTTACGTGCCCAGGCATTTCTTTTCAGCACTTTTCTGCTTATATTTATGTTTGTTGCATTATTTGCTCTTGTTGTACTATTGTTGGTATATACATGTACTTATCTTGGTTTGAGCTATCTCGCAGGTTGTGAGGTTTTTGCCTTTTGCGTTTCTTCCAGGGCAAAAACCTTGCGAAGCTCGCAATCGCGTGTACCACTATTTGCTCTTCTCGATAAGATGCAAAATTGGGTATCGATGCTCTGATCTCGAGAAAACATGTCCTATGGGGATTGTAGACTCCTCGAGAATGCAATCATGCTTGGACTTGTTCCGCATGAAGGGTATCTTTGAGTAACTCTTGTCTACCATCGTAGTCACGTCTTTTGGCAGTGACGTTGGGTTGCACTACGATGAGTAGCTCGGGAGGTCAAATGAACATCATGGCGTGCAATGAGCACAATTATTGAAATTCATAAAATGGTGACTATGCGCCTTCACAGGCAAGATGCCCGAGTGGGTCTAATAGGCCAGAGCATGTAGAACGGGACGACGGTTAAGAAACTCTCGTCATGCCCATTCGACATGGTTCGTCAAGAGAGAAGATGGATGGTACAAAAACTCTGATGGACAGGTCATTAATGGCTATTTCAGACAAAAGACTTGGCTTCTCCAGTCATCAAAGTTAGGGAAAAATGAGTTACAAAAGGTATCTTTAGGCACTTCTGCAGAAGTTGAATGCATCCTTTGAACGAGTTGCCTTTGAAGAATCCTCTATTGGTCACTGACCATCCCCTTAGGAGCGGATTCAGTCAGTCATCTGGGTTATCATAAAACACAGCATAATAGACCCCCAGATTGATCTCGTCTGTTTTTACGTTTCATGCCGTGTGCGTACCCACATGGCCAGCTAATAATCAGAACAAAATATAACTTGCTTACACTGCAGTTAGATGTACACTTTGGTGATGCTATTATAGTTAATTGTTCTGGAGCTCAGTTCCTTGTTTTACTTTGCTTACTACTTGTGATAGTTGATGGCATGCATAGTTAGCTTTGTTACTCTTATAACTGCTTATTTCTAGCTTTCTGTTTTCATTGCCTTTTTACGCTCCTACTAGTTTTTTGCGAGGCTGACCCATTTTATGGGCATGTGATATTTCGGATCTACGATGGCACGATGGTGTGATCAGATCAAGATGAGACTCTTTCCCTGACGTTTCGCTCTTTAGAACATTTTGGTAAATTTGCATAAAGGTTTTCTTGAAATTCTCTCATTTGTACAAGTCTTAAACTATTAAAAATTATATTTTTATAATCTATTTTATTTCTTAAATGCATGGAGTTTCAAATCTGTTTGTAAAGGAAAGTTTACGCCGTAATGCGCCCAAGGTCCACTGACTTGCTATTTCAAACACTATTTTCCGCTGAATTATTATTTAAAAATTTTGATAAACTAATGATTACAAAGCTTTTAAACTTTTCATAAAAAGTTACAAGTCTTGGATTTTGGGGCATTATAGTTTGTAAACAGCGTGAACTCAGATGAAGACAGGGCATATAGCGGTTGGCCAAAAAATAAGACCAAATCATCCAGAGTCCACCCTTGGGTCATTATCAAACCTGATTATCAGGGCTAATGACAGCTCTATAAAAACCAAATTTGAAATCAGTATTAGGAGAAGAAAAAAACATATTTATTTATGCAGCAACTTTGAACTCACAACAGATTTATTTATGCAGAAAAATAATATCAATCCAAAAAAATATAAGTGACAACAGCCACACGAAAATCCACAGGGCATCTCATATACATATACATATATACAGATATATATAACAAGAAATACATTTAGAAAAGGTAGATCTCATAAATATTCATATGAACATGAACAAAATATCGAAAAGCCTAACTTCATGCTGTCTTTATTATTTTTCTCATGAAAAATATCAAGAATCATGAGTGTCGACAAATCTGAAAATATATTTATTTACATTTTCAGATTTACGCAATAGGGAAATCGATTTATATATGATAAATTATGTGAATACATTAATCAGCTAAAATCAACAATACATATACCAAAATATATGTTGTTACGCAACTAGATTTCCCTTTTTCCTTAAACCCATACATGAATCAAGTTTTTTACCTATTCCTTCCCGTAAAAACATAAAGAGAAACACGTACCTTATATTGGATGTGGAAAAAGACTGAAAAACAATAGAGGATCGGTGAGAAAGATGGATTCTTTCTCTCCTTCCTCTTCTTCTTCCTCATTTCCTCTCTTTCTTTCTTTTCTTTCTTTTCCCTTTTCCATCTCTCTCTCCCCCTCTCTCTCTAGAAAATGAAATCTAGAGAGAGAGATGAGTTAGACCCTTATATATTTTTTTCTTTTTTTTGGTCTTCTAGAGAGAGGGTGACGACCCCTCTAAAGTCCTCTATCCTTTAGAAGATAGAGTTCTACCAAATGTAGAACTCTCTCTCTCTAACTTCTCCTATTTATCCTCTTATTATCTTATATATATATATATATATAATTAGATATCTATCTAGAACACCTATTTAGGTAGAGTTCTACTCCATGTAAAACTCCACCTTATCCAATAAATACAAATTTCAAAATTTAATTAATTAATCTTTTTATTAATTATTTAATATTTAATTATTAAATAATTAATTTTTAGAATATTCGAGAGGGTGTTGCCCCCCTCTGGAAGTCCTCTCATAACAGAATTCTCGCTTAGCCTTTAAATTGATTTAAAGCTTTAGATTGGTAACTCTTGAATTTTGGATCCGAATTCAGATCCAAATCCATATCCAAAATTGATATGAATCCCAACCTGGACCAGATCTTGGTTAATGTGAGTCTTGGACTGGGTCCAGATCCATATCAACTCGGATCAAACGAATCGAATTCGATCCAATCCAATCCAGAAAATGTTAAAAATAGAGGCGGGTCATTTTTGAAAAACGCAATTTTCAGGCCAACCGTAACCCGATTTCAGAAAAACGAAATACCAATGTTCTCAGAATTACGAGACACATCTAACGGTATACTTTACTTGATTTTTGTCTCAATTTAACCTGAATTTCGCTCGAATTTTGCTTAAATTTAAAGGTTTAAAAAGAAAGGTTTTACAAATATTATTTGCCTCATTTGTTTTGGTCTTGTCAGTGGGTTGTGGGCCACGTCCAGACCCAGTTGACGTCACCTATAATTGAGGATATTTTATATGATTTTTATCAACTTTATAAAACTTAGTCAAAATTTCAAAATTTTAGAAATTTAGAATTTAATCTATGGAAAAACACACGATATTATAATGCGTGTAGATCTGGCCCAAATATGTCGATTCCTCTTATCAATTCAAATTTTTGCTGTTATATATACTCGCATAAAAATATGTTGTTTTCTGATCAGATCTGCCAATATGTTATGCGTGTGTTCAGTCTTATCAGACTTGCCTATAGACTATGTGTGTGCAGTCATATCAAACTTACCTACATGTTGCATATGTGCAATCTGATCAGACTTGCCTATATGTTTTGTGTATGCAATCTTATCAGATCTGCTAATGTGTGTGTACATGTGCAATCTGATCAGACTACTGATATGTTGTGCATATGCAATCTGATCAAATTGCCGACGCAAAGCGCTTTAGTGAAGAAGTCTGCCAACTGATATTCTGAGGTAACGTAAGGAAGATCTATAACTTTTTGCAAATATGTTTCTCTAACGTAGTGGCAGTCCATCTCAATATGCTTTGTGCGTTCATGAAACGTGTGATTTTTAGCAATGTAGATTGCACTCTTATTATCACAACATAACTTTGTGGGTCCTTGGACTTGAATCCCCATGTCTTGTAGGGGTTGATGAATCCACACAATTTTCATGGTTGTTGAGGCCATGGATCGATATTCTACTTCTGTGGATGATAGAGACACCTTCTGTTGTTTCTTGCATCTTCATGAGATCAGAGATTCACCTAAAAATATGCAGAAACCTGTAGTGGAGTGACGATTATTTGGGTAACCTCCCCAATCAGAGTCATTATATGCAATTAAATTTAACTCAGAAGATAAAGAAAGAAAAGCTCTCTTGTTTAAAGTTCCCCTTATGTATCTGACAATGCGTAGAACGGCGCCGATATGGATGGATGTAGGAGCATGTTGGAACTGGCTTGCAGTGTGCACGGAGTGTGAGATGTTTGGCCTTGTGATGCTAAGGTACATCAGGGACCCCACAAGTTGCCGGTAAGGAGTGGGGTTCTCTCCAAAAGTATCCCATCATCGATCTTCATTTTTTATCCCACCATTTCAGGGGTCTCACAGATTTTATCATCAGTAATACCTGATCTGTCAAGAATCTCACATGCAAGTTTAGTTTGATAAAAAATAGCCTCTATGAGAGTAGGCTACCTCGATACCAAGAAAGTATGTCGGATATCTCAAGTCTGATATTTCAAACCTTTCTTTTAAAGTGTTTTTAATACTTTTGATGCCCTTTATGTCACTACCTGCTATCAACATATCATCAACATACAACACTAAAATCACAATACCTACATCAGACTTTTTGACAAACAGAGCAGTATCAGTGTAGCATGATGTAAAACCATCTTGAACCATTACTTCATTAAATTGATCATACCAAGCCTTAGGAGCTTGATTTAAACCATAAAGCGCTTTTTGCAAGCGAAGAACGTTTCCCTTCGGCACGACCATGCCAAGAAGAGCATTCATGTAAACTTCTTCATTAAGGTCCCCATTTAAAAAAGCATTTTTAACATCCATTTGGTAAATGTTCCATTTTTTAATAGATGCCAATGATGATCAAACATCTTACAGTGACCATCCTGTTAAAATATAGTATGCATATGGATCTGGATCCATATCCATACGCACATTAAATAAAACACGCACAATGTTGTTTCATTAATGGCATTTTTGTAATATCCTCTATTGTATATTTGCTTTTATTTTATAAGGATTAGGGCTTGGTGGTTGCGCGTGCTTGAGACGCCCCAGCCATTGTACATCTCTCTCTCTCCCTCTCTCTCTCTGCTTTCTGTTTTCTGTGCATATTGGACTGCGGTAGAGTCTTCTCAAGACATCTTATATGGTATCAGAGCTCAGGTTGCAGAACCTTACCAGAGAATCGTTTTAACGAGATCTTCGTTTCCTGTGGTATCTTTTAAATCTAAATCCCTGTCGGTAAAGTTTCTGGCCCTCTTTTCCTTCGATTCAAAGCATCACGCACAGCCCTCGATATTCTTTTCTTAAACCTCTGTCGTAAGTTCCCTTAATTCTTTTCTTTTTGTTGTACGTCATTATCGCTCCTCTATTCTGTTTTCTTTAACTTATCGTTATTTGTCTTTTGTACCTAAGTCAATAAGTTATATAAGATAATCAATATTGTTGCTCTATTCTGCGTTTCTTTTTCTCTTTTACTTGACGTTATTGGTATCAGGTTGTGATTTCTCTTTTAATCTACAACTTACACGAGTCTGAATAGTTTCCTTTGTATTCCATATTTTCCTTTTATATATTGTTGAACGTCAGTCACTGTTATATTATTCCTAAACTTGTATTTTTGTGCTTTTCAATTAGCAGTAAAACCAGTTTTGTGCTTATCTGTGCAACATCTATAGGCAGCCTATAGCTGTTTAGACTCTAAAAAAAAAAGTTTGTTTCTTCCCTTCTGACCTGTTTGCTTATTTGTTAAAAAAAAAAAAGTTTGTTTCTTCCCTTCCGACCTGTTTGCTTATTCATTGTTTCATCGACATGGATTTCTTTTCATCTTCCGGTCCCTCTGCAAATTTCTTAAATCAGCTTGTTACAGAAAAACTTACTCATTCTAATTTCTTGACATGAAAGAGACAAATACTTCCGTTTATACGAAGTCAGGATCTCGATGAACATTTGGATGGTTCTATTCCTATACCATCACGGCTTATTTTGCAGGAAACCAATGATGAGAAGGGTGACATCATTACCAGATCTATTAAAAATCCAGAGTATATAGCTCGGAGAAAACGGGATCAATTTTTGGTTGCTTATATTACGTCAACACTCTCTCAAGAAGTGTTGGCGACTCTTTCAGATGATTGCACTGCAGCAGAACTATGGAGTAAGCTCTCTCAGACATACTCTCAGATATCAGAAGCACGGATTATGTACTTGAAAAATGAGTTTCAGAGTTTGAAGAAAGGCTCAATGACAGTTATGGAATACATAGGCTGCATGAAGAGTATCACTGACCAATTGGCTGTTATTGGAAGTGTTATTTCAGATAAAGATAAAGTACAACTTCTTAATGGATTGGGCCCTGATTTTGACATGTTTGCCACAGCTTTGTCATGTCTTTCCCACTTGCCCAACTTTGACTATCTTCAGGCAAAACTTCTTCCGCATGAGATGACTATGAAACAAAGGGCAGAAGGAAATGAATCAACCCGTTCTCACTCAGTTTTAGCCATGGACACTTCTGTAGGCTTTGGACGAGGATATGGCGGCAATCAAGGAGGCAGGAAACAAGGACGTTTTGGGCAGAGAGGACGTGGTATTTTGCCTACACCTAATAGTTCAGGTGTTTTTAATGCAGGGAATCAGAGGAGAGTGCCCACTTGCTTCTTATGTAACAAACAAGGACATGTGAAAGTCGATTGCTGGTTTAATTTGAAGAACAAAGGAAAAATAAACAAAATTGAAAATAAGCCAGGTACGATTGTGGACTCGAAAGCACCATCTGCAGATGTGCAACAAATTTTACTATCTGCATTGTCACAAATGACGATCAAGCAAAATGAACAAGGAGAATGGTATGTTGATTCTGGTGCTGCCACACATGTCACGGGTAATGCGGGTAAGTTATCTCACTTATTGCCTTATCTTGAAAAATGTAGTATAGTTACGGGAGATGAAACTTATCACTCCATCAGTCATATCGGCAATGCACATATTCCTCTGTCAAAGTCCTCACTTCACTTGTCCAATGTCCTTGCTCCTAATATTAAAAAGAACATTGTCACTGTGGCTAAACTTGTTGACGATATGAATTCTTCAATCGAATTTACTCCCTCCTCTGTTTATGTTAAGGATCTTCGAACGAAGGAGATGCTCGCTAAGGGGGAGCGACGAGGAAACATGTGCGTCTTCAAGGAGATTCCCTCAGTTCCAGTTCTCCAGTTGGAGTCGTCCAAGAATTCTTCAGTATCTTCGTCTTCAGAGTCTTTGTCTTTTCGTCCATTAGAAATTTTTGATTCATCTCATTGTAATAAGCCAGATATCTGGCACAGTCGCTTGGGACATTGTAGTCGGGGTTTCATTGAAAAACTTGTATCTGATGGTCTTCTTTCAAAGTCTAGTTTATGTTCCTTTTTAGAGAATAAAAAATGTTCATCTTGTGTATTCTGCAAAAGCCATGTTCTTCCTTTTCATGTTATTAATAAAAGAGCTTCAAAGACATTTGAAATTATTTCTTCCGATGTTTGGGGACCTGCTCCTATTCCTTCTCTCTCTGGCAGTCGTTACTATGTTATATTTATTGATTCTTATTCTCGCTATACTTGGATATATTTCTTGAAACATAAGCATGAAGTTTTCCGAATATTTCAGGAATTCCATTCGATGGTCAACACAAAGTTTTCCTGTAATATTGTGCATTTACAATGTGATGGTGGAGGAGAGTATTCATCGAATGAGTTTATTGCTTTTCTTCGAGATAAAGGCATAAGTCGACAAGTTTCTTGCCCCCATACCCCTCAACAAAATGGGGTTGCAGAGAGGAAACACCGGCATATTATCGAAAGTGCGATGAGCATGTTACATGACAGCAATGTGCCCATTACTCTCTGAACATAAGTTTTTCACACATCTGTTCACGTCATAAATCGTCTTCCTATGGCACTTCTGGATCAGAAATCCCCTTATTATACTTTATTTGAGCAACATCTTTCTTATGATGAGCTGCGTGTTTTTGGTTGTGTATGTTATGTACATTGTTGAGAAGCAGCCGACCGACGCTTCTATGCAATTAAGGGTAGTTTGGTAACTATTTAATAGGTCGGGTCTATGGTATTTACTTATTGTTCTTAAGGGTATTATTGTACATACTTTGTTGCTGGCTAATCTCTCTATTTAAGTGAGATTAGTCCTAATGAGAGAGACTATTTTTATTCCTCTCTCTCTCTCTCTCTCTCTCTCTCTCTCTCTCTCTCTCTCTCTCTCTCTCTCTCTCTCTCTCTCTCCTGTTTTGCTTGAAAACCCTAGCCGCTGACTACAACATGGTATCAGAGCAGGTTGCAGATGTGGGCGTGTGGTCTGATCAAGTTCCTCCTCCTTTGGAGGCAGCAACCTAGTTGCTCAACTCATCTGTAGCAACTAGGTTTACGTGTGGGAGCAGGCTTTGTTCTTGGTGTGTCGTACAGGATAGATTTGTTGTCGACATCAGTGTGGAGGTCAGTCGATGGATGCAAGCATGTGATTTTTGCATCGTGGTCATCGGGTATGTAAACAAAAAAACAAAACAAAACAAATATTAAACAAAGATTACATTCGCTGCTTGGAGTCAATATGGTGTGGTATGATACATTGTTTTTAATTATGCGTTTAGATCTGAATGTCGATCTGAGGTTGAATGACACAGTTTTTTATGATTCAAGTCTGCGTTCAGTTTTGGGTGATTATAATCTACTTGTCGTGGTTGTGGGTTTCATGTTGCGTATCGCAGCCTTCCCCTTTGTGATCTAAATCAGATCTGTTAGGTCGATGGAAGTGTTTGTGGGTGGTGTTTTTAATAAGACAATGAAAGTTGCCGATCGTGTGGAAAATCAGATCTGATCAACGTCTCTTAAATCTGATCAGACCTATTAGTGTTGAAGTTGTAGATTGGTGTGGAAAACCAGATCTGATCAGCGTCTCTTAAATCTGATCAGATCTATTAGTGTTACAATTGCATATCGGTGATTGGTCAGATATATAGATGTTGCAACAGACTGTGTGGGGGAGTGTCTCTGAAGTGGAACACATCTACAACCCAATCTCATGGCTGAAACGCAGAAAACATAATTAAAGAATGACTCAGCGACTGATTATAAGGCTTTTGCTAATCCATTCTCCTATGGATCATCCGTAAAACTCGATGAGACCAACTATGCTAGATGGTCTCGTACGTTCATGATGTCTATCTCAGGACATCGCAGAAAACATATTTTGTTAGAAAGTGAGCCTAAAGACAAAACTGGAAAATAAGCGACATGGGAAGAGGACAATGATATAGTCATGTCGTGGATTATGAACAGTGTGCAACCTTCTATCGCTGATGGGCTAATTTATTACACAACTGCAAAACAAATGTGGGATAATTTGCGAGATACTTACTCACAAGAAACTAATGTAAGTCGTATTCTTCAAGTGGAACAAGAGATCTATCAATTGCAACAAGGAGAGCAAACTCTAGCCTAGTACTATGCCTCTGTGAAAGCAGCGTTTGAGAGACTAAATGCACATAGACCATTACGCTGTGATAAACAGAGGGTACACCAGGAGCACACCATGGTCGCGCGGTTCCTTACTGGCCTGTCAATTGAATTCTCAGTTGCCAAAGTTCAGATGTTGACGGGATCCGATGTTCCCACTCTTGCTGAGGCATATAATCGGCTGAGCAGGCTTGCCATGTCTCTTCCTTCATCCCAGTCGGACTCACAAACCTCTGCTCTATCTGTCTCTTATGGCCGAGGACAAGGTTTTATTCCTAATACACGAGGTCGGGGACGTGGTCGAGGCACAGGAGGACGTGGCAAACTTCAGTGTACCTACTGCGAGAGATTTGGGCATTTAGAAGATAGATGCTTTGACAATAATGGGTGACCTCCTGCATATTCAGCTAAAGTTGTTCCTACAGCTCAAGTTGCCGAACCCGAGTCTACAGCCGTTCCTCCTAGTGATTCGGTTACACTCACTCGTGCTGAGTATGATGATTTGTTGGCACATCGTCTCTCTAGTTCTTTCGTGGCTGATGTTGCATGTTCTGCAGGTGATGATTTATCTTGCCAAGATAGTAGGTGGATTATTGATTCAGAGGCATCTCGACATTTGTGTGGAAATGCCTGTGATTTTTCCAATTTGGATAGTGTTGCTAACCATAAAAAGGTGGTTTTTGCCGATGGAAGTTCCTCCCCCATTGTTGGCCAGGGAAATATCTCAATCTCCCCTACTCTTCAGTTATCAAATGTTCTTCATGCCCCTCCATTCCCTTAAAATTTGTTATCTATTAGTCGTGTTGCAAAAGAATTGAATTGTAGAGTAATATTTGATCCTACCTGTTGCACTTTTCAGGACTTGCTGACGGGGAAGATGATTGGTGGAGGCTACGAGGAAGGTGGAGTCTACTATCTACATCGACCAGTTGGATCTGTTCATTCCGCATTTGAGTCATCTTCTAGTGTGTTGCTTTGGCATCATCGTCTTGGTCATCTTCTGTTGCTTAAATTGCGTAGAGTTATTCGCCACATCTCACCGTCCACTACTCTGCTGTGTGAAGCATGTCAGCTTGGGAAGCATCATAGGAGTTCATTTCCGTCCAGTCAGAGTCCTTTGAGTCAAAATTTGTTTGATCTTCTTCATGTTCATGTTTGGGGTCCAAGTAGAATTCTTAGTCGTTCTAAGTGTCGTTATTATTTAGCCATTGTAGATGATTTTTCCAGATTATCTTGGGTATTCATGTTAAAAGATAGGGTTGAAGCCCCCATTATTCTTAAATCCTTGATTATTGAAATAAAAACTTAGTTTAATTCTTTCGTCAAAGTTGTTCGCACTAACAATACTCTTGAATTCAAATCCTCTAACTTATTACAATTTTACAAAAACCTTGGGATCCAACCTCAGACTTCTTGTCCTCATACCTCGCAACAGAATGGAGTAGCAGAGCGCAAGCATAGACATATTCTAAATATTGTCTGTTGCCTTATGATTCAGTCTAATATGTCTGCATCTTACTGGGAAGATGTGGTTCTAACTGTGGGATACCTAATGAACCATATGCCTTCAACCTCGGTGGGGGATCGTATTCCCATTCAAATTCTCAGACCTGAAGCTCCTCTTTTCCCTGTCTCACCAAAGGTGTTTGGTTGTGTGTGCTTTGTTCATAAGCTTGGTCTCAACCGAGATAAATTGTCTCCCCAATCTATAAAATGTGTTTTTGTTGGGTATCCTAAGCATCAAAAAGGCTATCGTTGTTATGATCCCATATCCCAGAGAGAGTATGTCAGTGCGGATGTTTCATTTTTTGAGTCTATCCCATATTTTTCTAGTACTTCTCCGAGAATACATGCTAGTCAAGGTGATTCATTCCCTCTTCCTGTTCCTCCTTTTCCATTAGAGTTTGTTCGTCTTGAGCCTCTTGTTCCCAGTCCGACTCCATCTCGTTACAAACATCCTCCTGTGGTGTACACACATCGAGCTCCACCGAACTCTATGCTTGTGCCATTAGCTTCTCCTGAGGTGAGTGTTTCTGACCCTACTGACCATCCTCTGGTTGATGGTGATTTACCTATTGCTCTTCGGAAAGGAAAAAGGCAATGCACACTTTATCCTATTTCTCAGTTTATTTCCGAGGCACGACTTGGTGAAAATATGAAGAATTTTGTATTAGCATTATCTGCTACATCAGTTCCTCTCAATCATCATCAAGCTCTTCTGGACCCCGAATGGGCGAAGGCCATGCAGGATGAAATGGATGCACTGCTTTCTCGGAGAACCTGGGACTTAGTTGATCCTCCACCTGAGGCTGATATTGTTGGTTGTAAATGGGTCTATACTATTAAGTATAACTCAGATGGATTGATTGAAAGGTTTAAAGCTCGCCTGGTTGCGAAAGGCTATACTCAAACTTATGGGGTGGACTTCTTTGAAACATTCTCTCTTGTTGCTCATCTTGCTACTATTCGTCTTGTTTTGTCAGTCGTAGTGCACCATGGTTGGTCTCTATGTCAGCTTGATGTGAAAAATGTTTTTCTGTATGGAGACTTGGAGGAGACAGTTTACATGCAGCAACCTCTGGGGTTTGAAGTTCAGGGGGAGTGTCAGAAGGTATGCAAGTTGAACAAGGCAATCTATGGTCTAAAACAGAGTCCCCGTGCGTGGTTCTCCAAGCTGGCTGAGGTCATGTCAGCATTTGGGTTTGTCTGATCTGCCTCTGACCACTCTCTTTTTATTAAAAAGACTTGCACAGGGATTGTGGTCATGATTCTATATGTTGATGACATTATAGTTAGGAAGCAGTGAAAAAGACATTTCTGACACAAAGTCTAATCTTCAGAAACACTTTGTGACTAAGGATCTGGGACCACTTAGATATTTCTTAAGCATATAGGTCGCAAGGAGTAAAGAAGGATTGGTTTTGTCAGAGTGGAAATATGTCTTGGATCTGCTGAAGGAGACAGGGATGTTAGGTGCCAAACCTGCAAGGATTCCTATGGATCCTAAGGCTCATCTGTTTGATGAAAAATCAGAGTATGTGGACAATAGTTGTTATCGCTCCTTAGTTGGCAAGCTATTATATGTGACTGTAACCAGACCCGACATATCTTTAGCCGTGAGCAAGATAAGTCAGTTTATGGACAAACCTACAAAGGCTCACTAGGAGGCTGCAATGATGATTCTCAAATATCTAAAGTTATCTCTTGGTAAAGGACTATGGTTTAGACAAAATCCTTCTCTAGATGTTATTGCCTACTCAGATGCAGATTATGCAGGGTCGGTTGTTGATAGAAAGTCAACAACTGGATTCTGTGTGTTTGTTGGAGGAAATCTGGTTACTTGGAGAAGTAAGAAACAAACTATTGTTGCCAGGTCGAGCGTTGAGTCAGAGTATCGGGCTATGGCTCAGACTGTTGTTGAGATGGTGTGGGTTAAATCTGTGTTGACTGATCTCCAAGTGAAAGTCTCATTACCTATGGAGATGATATGTGATAATAGAGTTGCTACTTATATTGCTAATAACCCAGTGTTTCATGAAAGGACAAAGCATATTGAGGTGGATTGTCACTATGTACGTGACCTGGTACAAACTGGACACATTTGTACCAAGCATGTACCTTCAGAGAACCAGATTGCAGATGTCTTCATTAAACCCCTAGCTAGTTCAAATTTTTCAAAATGTTGTGACAAGCTGAACATTATTGATATATATGCTCCAGCTTAAGGGGGAGTGTTGAGAAGCAGTTGACGCTTCTATGCAATTAAGGGTAGTTTGGTAACTATTTAATAGGTTGGGTCTATGGTATTTACTTATTGTTCTTAAGGGTATTATTATACATACTTTGTTGCTGGCTAATCTCTCTATTTAAGTGAGATTAGTCCTAATGAGAGATAGACGATTCTTACTCTCTCTCTCTCTCTCTCTCTCTCTCTCTCTCTCTCTCTCTCTCTCTCTCTTGTTTTGCTTGAAAACCCTAGCCACCGACTACAACATATATATTGATTCATCTTTGTGAAATAAGCTCCAGGACAAGGCCGCTAAGTGCAAATTTGTTGGGTATGCGGATGAATACAAAGGCTATCGATGCTATGACTCTAAAACAAAACGTATTAGGACCTCTTGGAATGTTGTTTTTTATGAACAAAATTTTCAGATCAATGACTCTGAACCGTTGTCATCTCGGGCAGTAGAGGTGTATGATTCATGGATGAGCACAACCCTTTTTGCCAATACAGGAGAGACATGTCAGGCGCCTTGTCATTCCTTCGACTTGAATAGGGAGTTGAGTAACACACATATCCATGTCGAGAAATCCTTCGTTGAGCCACCTCCAATTGAACGCTTTTTTGGACAGGTCTACACTAGAAGGGACAAAAATACAGAGTCGAGAGATGTGGAAATTGTTTCTAGTCATCCGGCTCAAAGGTCGTCACGCATTAGGCACCCTATTCAGCGATGGGTGAGTTATGAGACCTTTTCTCTTGATTTTCAGTTGTTTATGCCTAAACTCACAAAACAGAATGAACCCACTTGTTTTAATCAAGCTCTTCAATCCCGTCATTGGATTGAGGCTATGAATGAAGAAATGGAAGCTCTTCATGAGTGCCAGACTTGAGAAATAGTACCTCGGTCAGAAGAAAAGAATGTAGTTGGCTCAAAATGGGTTTATAAGACAAAATATAAGCTCGAAGTATTGACAGATATAAGGCACGACTTATTGCTCGGGGATTCACGCAACAATACGGTGAAGATTACGATGAAACTTTTAGTCCGATTGTCAAAATGGGCACAAATTGTGTCATCATATCCTTAGCAGTCGACCAAGGATGGAAGCTTAGTCAGATGGATGTTAAAAATGCATTCTTGCATGGGGCTCTAAAGGAGGAAGTATATATGGAGCAACCTCCTAGGTATGCCGAGAAGGATCCTACTGCCTGGGTGTGCAAGCTAAGGAAATCTCTGTATGGGTTGAAACAGGCGTCTCGTTCTTGGTTTGAAAGTTTCTCCATGCAAATTCAAGGCTACGGCTTTAGAAGATGCTCTCTGTACCACTCGCTCTTTATTTACCAGGAGACAGACATAGTTACACTTCTTATATATGTTGATGATATTGTGATCACGGGGAACTCAGATAATCATGTGCAAGAAGTGAAGCGATTTTTTATAAAAACTTTTAAAATGAAAGATTTAAGAGAGTTGAGATACTTCCTTGGTGTAGAGGTTGACAGACAAGAAAGCACATTGACACTCATGCAACAGAAGTACACTCTTGATCTTCTGGAAAGAGCCAGGATGACGAATTGTAAACTTGTCAACACTCCGAGTGTACTACATCAAAGGCTGAGCTCTGAAGATGGCCACCTTTGTATCAATCCTACAACGTATAGAAGTCTCGTAGGAATGCTGCAGTATTTGACTTTTACCAGACCTGATATAGTTTATGCAGTCAATCAGGTATCTCAGTTTATGCATGCTCCAACGGAAGGTCGTATGGAAGTTGTGAAGCGTATTCTACGCTATTTGAAAGGAACTATAGGAGACGGACTTGTTTACCGCAAAAACAATAACCTACATACAGGACATGAACTCATCACTTATACGGACGCAGATTGGGCAGGGGATCCAGATGAGAGACGATCCGTCTCTAGATATTGTGTATACATTGGACACAATTTAGTGTCTTAGAGCAGTAAAAAACAAAAGGCAGTGGCACGATCGAGTACAGAGGCAGAATACAGGTTGCTGGCTGCAGGCACGGCAAAAGTTACATGGATTAGACACTTATTGAGTGATCTTGGGGAGACAATTATTCGATCATTTATCCTATGCGACAATCAAAGTGCAATCAATATTGCATGCAACCCTATTCAGCATAGCAGAACGAAGCATATTGAGATTGATCAATATTTTATACGGCAGAAAGTCGAGATAAAAGAGATAGAACTACGTCATGTTCGAACAGAAGATCAAGTGGCAGACTTGTTTACCAAGGTGTTAACAGGGCGTCAATTTTGGCTATTGAAGAGCAAGTTGTATATGCTCCAAAACCACGTACAACTTGAGGGAGGGTGTTAAAATACAGTATGTGTATGGATCTGGATCTGGATCTGGAACTGGATCCAGATCCATATGCACGTTAAATAAAACACGCACAATGTTGTTTCATTAATGGCATTTATGTAATATCGTCTATTGTATATTTGCTTTTATTTTATAAGGATTAGGGTTTGGTGGTTGCGCGTGATTGAGCCACCCCAGCCATTGTACATCTCTCTCTCCCTCTCTCTCTGCTTTCTATTTTCTGTGCAGATTGGACTGCGGTAGAGTCTCCTCAAGACATCTTATACATCCGTGCAACAGGGGCAAAGGTTTCTTCGTAATCAATGTTGTATTCTTGACTATATCCTTTTGCGATAAGACGAGCTTTATATCTTTCAAGAGTGTCATCACTCTTGGTTTTGACTTTAAAAACCCATCTACATCCTATTGTTTTCTTTCCTTTTGGAAGATATTGAAAGTCCTAAGTTTTGGCTTTGTTGAGGGCTCTAAGTTCGTTGTCCATGGCATTCCTCCACTCTATCATTTTCTTAGCTTCTTCAAAATTTCTAGGTTCTTGATATGAGTAAATTGCACTAAGACATGCCTATGTTTTGGAGAAAAAGACTCATAGGATATAAATCTAGAAGGATTTTTCCTAAATCTTTTAGTTCTTCGAGAGTGGTTGGAAGGTTCACTAGGGTCACTATATTTCTCCATCGCACTTTTAAAAGTACTTTTAGCTCTGTGTGTATAGGTAATTGGTTCAACAATCATTTTTTCTTCATGTTGGATGGGTTGAGGAATACTTTCACTTATATCCTCATTCTCATTCAATTCATCATCGCTAAAAAAATCATCATTTCTAGATAATAGTTCAAACAAGAAAGAGTAATCGGCATTATCTTCATGAGTTTTGTGTTCTTCAAAACCACTCATGTTTTCTAAAAATGTTACGTTTCTTGAGACATGTAGTTTATCATTTTTAGTATCATAACACCTAAAACCTTTTTATGTTTTCGAATATCCTAAAAACGCACAAGGAATAGCTTTAGGCGATAGTTTATCATTCTTGTCGGTGAGGACAAAACATTTACAACCAAAAATTCTTAACCTATTGTAATCGGGTTCTTTTTTATACAAGGTTTCATATGGAGATATTTGATTCAAATTTTTGGATGGAAGTCGGTTTGTGAGGTAAACCAATGCAAGAGCCGCTTCGGCCCAAAATCTTTTTGGATTTTTTTTAGAAATGAGCAAAGTCCTTGTAGTTTCTATTATATGTCTATGTTTTCGTTCGGCTAACCTATTTTGTTAAGGTGTTTTGGGGCAAGACCTTTGATGAACAATGTCATTATTTTCAATATAACTTTTGAAATCATTTGAGAGATATTCTCCCCCGGAATCGTTTCTAAGAATTTTTAGTTTACTATTGAATTGATTTTGTATCATCATATGAAAGACCTTAAAAGTAGAGAAAACTTCATGTTTATGTTTGAGGAAGTATATCCAACTATATCTTGAGAAATTATCAACAAAAATAACATAATACGAAAACCCTCCCTTAGACACTACGGGTGCTGATCCCCAAACATCTGAATGCACAATTTCAAAAGCCTTGGTTGAAAACTTAGTTCTTTGTCCAAAAGTTAAGCTTCTCATTTTACCAAGAATACAATCATCACAATTAAAGTTATCTTTACGTAAAGTTTTAGCAAAATGTAAATAAGAAAGCTTGACAATATTTGGATGCCCATGGTGTTTGTGCCAAACATTTATATCTTTATGTTGGGCAACATTACAAAAAGAGGGTTTTGGAATTTGAAGAAATTTCATAAGATAAAGATCTCCCTTCCTAGAGCCTTCCCCAATCAACTTCCCGGACCGGCAATCCTGTATCCAACATTTATTTGATGAGAAATTGATATCACACTCACGATCCGATAGTTGAGAGACGAAAAGCAAATTTAAATTTAGTTTTGGGATAAATCTAACTTTAGGAATAAAAAAACCTTGTCTTTCAAAATCACCAATTCCTTTTATTTCAAGAGAAGCCTAATCCGCGGTAAAGACAAAAGAAGGTGACAAATTTTTTGAGTATTTAGAAAGTGCAAAAACATTTGGAGTTATATGAAAGGATGCACCCAAGTCTAAGAGCCAAAGAGTCTTATCAGGAGGAGAGAAGGTGGTCATGGCGGCTCCAGAAACGGATCCCTTGAGGAGAGGTTGAAGAGCTTCCATGATTTGATTTAGAGACAAAGTAGCATTGTTGGAAGTTGATGGTCCTTCTTCCTTGGTTGGTTGGAAAGTTGTAGACATAGCCACCATCTTTTTCCATTTAGAGCATACCGGTTTAATGTGTCTCGGTTCTTTGCAAAAGTGGCATATGATTTTACTATAATCTCTTCTTCCATAATGCCCACCATTTTCTCTTCCTCCTTGATTTTTGTTGAAATGAGGGGGTTTATAAGTTTTCACATTATTCCCCGGTCTTGAGACGGCATAAGCACCCTCATCCTCATCCTTAAAGGGAACGGCCAACACACTTAGATTGGTTTTATTCATCCCTAATCTAGTTTTTTCTCGACTTAGTTTGGTAAGCACATCTTCCAACGAAGGAGAAGAGAAAGAAGACAAGATGGAGGATTTAGTTTGTTCGAACTCGGGTCTAAGCCCATTTAAAAAGCTGAAGAAATGATCCTCTTCTAATTGTTTGGCCCTCAATTCAATAGCCTCTCTACTCCATTTAGGTTCTTGGAGAGCAAGTTCATCCCAAATAGTGGATAGCTTAGCAAAATATTCTCTAACGAACATTTCTCCTTGTTGAAGGGTTAAAGCCTTCTTTTGGAGATAGTATTTATGCGACAAGTCTCTTAAAGTATACATTCTTTCAAGATAATCTCATACTTAAAAGGCTTTTTTGAACTTCAAAATATTGGCATTTATTTTCGTTTCAACGAAAGAAAAGAACCATGAAAGAATTTTGTAGTTCTTCATCTCCCATTCTTCATGTTTTTTATTGTATTCTTCAATGGCTTTTTCTCTCTCTTCACCATCAAGAACTTTGATTTCACCCCTCTCAATAATGGTGATCTTAGGTTCGGGAATGGTTCCTTTGACGTATCCCCAAAGACCTTTCCCCTTAATGTGAGCCTCTATATTCCAGGCCCAAACATGGTAGTTGGAACCATTTAATTTAAAACCAAGTGAAAAATGACTCTTTTTCATCCTTTAGAGAGGGAAGAGTGGAGAAAAAACACGTACCACTAAGGGTATTTCAAATCTTGTCGTAAAAACTTCCAAAATATTGAAGGAAGAGAAGCCCCCATGCCTTTCACCAAGACACCAAAAGCACGCTTTTCGAGGTACTTGCAAATACGAGGAATGACACGATCTTCAAGCTTTAACCTTGCTCTGATACCATGTGAAAATATCTCAAAAGAGATAATGTGCATAGAAAGCACAACCACCACAAAGGGAAATGTGCACAAAGGCACAAGAACACTTAGAACAAGATGTACTCAAGGTACAAAAAGAGAACATAAATGCAAAAATATAAAGAATTTTATTGAACAATGCTCCAAGCATTGAATAACATTTAAGAAGGGGGTTCACCCCTATTTATAAGAAGAGAGAACCTTGGAGGGGCTCCCACTAGACGTTGGAGCCCCTCCAACAGTTAGAAATCTAACTGTTGGAGGGGTCCAATGTCTAGTTTGGACCCCCTCCAAGTTGACTTAGTCAACAAAGAAAAGAAAGAAAGAAGAAAAAGAAAAAAAAAGAAAAAAGAAAGTTACAAACATATATACTAATGTGGATATGCGTAAAAAGAGGAAAAGACAGAAATACCTCTGGAGTTTACATGATGGAAAAATAATATATATATATATATATATATATGTGTGTACAATAAAACGAGATACAATTTAACATAAAGTTGATCAGATTTGCCGAGATTCGTGGTTATATAAAACTGAACAGGTTTGCCGCGTACAGGTTGATATTCATGTTGGTTGCAGGCTTATGTATTTGATTACATATTTGATTGGTTATGCATGCTCATGCAGTCGAATGTCATGTTGCAAATGTGCATATCATACGCATTGAATCTGAAATTTATTTGATGTTTACATAAATATGATCATATAAATGTTCGGATGTTTATGCATGAAATTAATCATGATAATGTTGTTGCAAGCATCGGTTCACATACGTATGCGTTTGGCTTTATGTGTGTTCATGTTGTGTGTTTGAATGTATATTATGAGCATGTTCTGAAACAATGAGTGTGTTGCATGTTCACTAAAATTTTGCAAAGATATATAAATCACTTTTGAGATGTGTTGATGGTTAGATGTGAACTACTGCGGGCCGTGTAGCCCAGGAGCATGTGTTGCTCCACTTATTCTTAATTTTATTTATGCATTGCAAAATTTATTTCTGAAAATTATTGGTTTTCTAAAATTGATTGTACTATTAAAATATGGCGGGCCAGGGCCCAAAGTTGGTTTTGCATGTAGATTTGCAAAATGGTTCTTGTGTAAAAAACTTGAAAATTGTTTAAAAGATAAAATAGACCAAATAGTGTAATTAATCTCTTCATTGATGTCCCTTTCACAGTGTGGGAATCTTGAATAGCGGTCTTGGGGGACTGTAAGGATACTAAAACTCCGTGTGTGATTGTGCCCCTAAACCCGATGTGGTAGTTCATCTCCCGGCCACGGTTTTAAGGAAATTTCAGCCACTTTGCTTAGGGTGGTGGTGTTGAATTAGCTGTAGTTTTGGTATACCAATAAAGTGATGTCAGTGGTTGAGGATTTTCATTGATGTCCTGGCATTATGTGATGATTCTTAATGTTCCGATGGAATGTGAAGATTCCTTATATCGATCGAGGAACAAGTGTGAGACCCAATAATAAAATACAAATTGTGTATTAAGCTACAACTGGGAACCTAACTTGGACTTCAGAAATTTGTACCCGTTTTGAGTATCCGCAGGTTTAAGAAAAAGTAGAAGCTGAATTTTGTGTGCATTTAATAGGTACATGCATGCAAAAGCAACTCTGATAAATAACTTAATAAGTTATTCATGCATGTGCATTGAATCATGCATATTTACTGTTCAACATTAGTTCATGCATTAATGCTTATTTTGTTTCGTATGATAATTGTTATTGCATGATATTTGGTTAAAATCCTTGGATGGTAAGTTAAGTGTGATAAGTTATTTTATTGTGGTATTTCTCTTAAATTTATACATGAATTTGGTTTATACTATTTCCTTTACTGTTTGGATTTTTAAAGAATTTGTACAAAGGACCTTGGTTCTTACCCGTTTTCATAAAACTGTTTTATAGGTCTGAATGCTCAGTGGTCTCAACTTACCGGCTAGATACTGCGAACATTATGTGACTGGTTTTTGGGTTCTCTGACAGAGTGACTCATTTATGTCATAGACGATTTTTCTGTCTCAATTTATTTGACATTATTTATTGATTAATAAAGTTCAATTATTCTTCTTTGATTCAATGCACAGTCTGTTTGTGGTTTAGTATATTAAATTTGTGAAACCCCGGATCCTTGTATTTGTTTCCGTAATTGTTTAAAAAAATCACTATTTTTATGAGGGTCAGTTAAGGTCGTTCTTATATACTTGTGCATATCAAGTTAGATATTACCTATGCAGTTTATGCATACAGTCAATTTATGAGTGCTCCCAAGACAAATGATCTAACTACAATGCTCAGGATTATCAAATATGTGAAAGACACTATGGACTGTGGTATGTTCTTTTCATCATCATTTGTCACAGTTCTAAGAGCCTTTTATGATGCAAATTTTAGAGGTTTTACTTGGGATCGCCTTTCTATTACTGGCTCCTGTATTTTTCTTAGAAGCTCCCTGGTCTCATAGAAAAGTAAGAAAAGCATAGGATTTGCCTTATCCATAGCGTAGCAGAATATAGAGCTATGGATCAAGTCATTGCCGAGATTATTTGGATACTGTGGCTATTGGGTGAGTTGGGAGTTTTCATTGTTGACAAGACTTTTTTATATTTTGACAATATGAGTGCTATTCATATCACAAAGAAAACGGAGTTTCGTGAGTGAAACCAAGCACATTGAGATAGATTGTCACTATACAAGGCCTATGAAGATGGAGTCATTGCTCTACAGCATGTGAACTCAAAAGATCATATCACATATGTATTTACAAAGAGTCTTGCTCCTCATTTTAACTCATTCATTTCCAAAATCGGAATTATTATGTTGCATCATCCCAAGTTTAAAAGGGAGTGTTAAGAGTTGTGTACAATAGTGTATTACTATTTGTGTGTTGCCGCTCACTATGTATCTATTTGTACATTACATTCTTATCAAGGGATATTCTTGTCCATATAATGTTACCCTAAAAGTAGTTTCCTTTGTCTTGTAGTGTAGAAAGAGGGGTTGACTCTTATAAGGGTGTATTTTGTTTCATTTGAAGTTAATGAAATTTTGCTCTCTTTACGTCTCTTCATCTTCCATTAACCTTCACTCTCTTTCTTGCCTTCCTGAGATTTGATAAGCGGCGCTACTACAGGTGGAAAGCAGTGGCCCTCCTTTCTCTACTATTCTTTGAAAAGTTGAACCTCTCTCTCTCTCTCTCTCTCTCTCTCTCTCTCTCTCTCTCTCTCTCTTGCTGGAAATTTGTTGCAGGTTTTTCTTGAGAACAAGCATTCTACTACACATAACCAATGGTGTCTTAGATTTCTTTATGGCTAAAACAATTGATTTTGTGGCATGCTTTACCTAATCTATGTGATTTAGCATATGAATTTTGTAACCATGTCGGTAAAGAATTCCATGGTTGATCTGTTATGGGATCCCTTAATTTTGTCGGGGAACATGGAGAGAGGCCAACATTAATCCAAGATCACCCTTTGTTTATCTGAAGAGCAATTACAATTTGACTCGTATAATTTGTGAACTCATATTGAAATTTCTTCATGTTTTGTTTTTCTAATTTTATAATCTGTTGTATACCGCAAACCTAGCCTTTGTCTCTAAACTAAATTTTCTTTTTTATTAAAAAATTGTAATGTAGCTCATAAGCATTTGTTATTAGTGTTGATGTAGTTAACAAACTTGTGGAGTCATGCATAAGATGATAAATGGTAATATATGAAGAAAACTCTTTTTTTTATGTTGTCTTCCCCAAAAATAGATAAGAACAAATAGAAATTAATTTGTTTGGTTTTTAATTATTTTATTTCTAATAGCAGGTTGTCCCCATCTTTACCAAAGGCAAACAGCCCCCATGTTATGGATCGTTGGGAGCGTGAAGCTTGGCCCCTTTCATTATGTCGGAAGCCCAAGCGAATACGCATCATGGTGTTGCCTGTCCTCCTTTGGTCTATGTATATTTTAATTATTTATCATGATACCTACGCTTTATCGCTCGATACTTATGCCTCACTCCATAACTGTTGTAACGCTTCGCCTCGCCTCAACACACATTGTATGAAGGAATTGATAGATATTTACAAAATATTCGGTTATTTTCTGTTGATCTTGCTACAACATCCTGCTTTTGGCTTCTTCTTATTTCCCAAGAAGAACATGGAAGAGGCTATTTATGTTAATCCTAGTCACCACTCAAATAGAATTCAGCACACAAGATTTTGAATAGCTTCTCATTCACTCATGGAAGTCCCTTTTCAACATATAGGAGAACAATTTTGAGATTTGATGTGACTTATACTGTCAATACATAAGTCTACACACTCTTGTGGATAAAATTCTAATTCCCCTCGTAGACTATTGTCTAAACTAGTGATTACCTACAGTATATGATCATATCTAAAAAACCATGTCTCTTAGTAAAACTATGAACAAATTTCTGGAAAAAAATAAAGAAGATGCTGCAAAAGAACATTATCATGCAAAAGAGACAAAACGGATACTACATAATTACATGCCATACAAAAATTCTCCAAGGATATACCTCAACAGTAAATTCTTCCAGGTTTTGTTGAGGAGGATAGAATGGGATCTGTAAACAAAAGACATGATAATCTCTAAGATATCGATCAGTGACTCAGGCATTGGGTTTGGATGGGCTAAACCATCAAAACTATTGTCAGCAGCAATAAGACCAAGATAATGCTAGATCAACTGTTAGAACCAAAAAACTTCAAGAGTATTACCTGCAACACGAATTCCCCTTGGTTAAGATCATGTGCAACAAGAACCCCTATAGCTTCTGGATTAAAGATGAAGAACAACATTCCAGGTCTCTGATGTAGTAGGTGGCTTCCAAGATCTCGGCTCAAGAAATGGACACTTACAAGGTTTTGCATCTCTCTTTCCCCTTTCATGTCTATCCCAACTAGTTTCCTTACTGTGCTCCCTGCACCATCGGCACCAACAAGGAGGCTGCAGCGGATATTTCGTTCTATCAATTTTCCTTCTTTACGAAAAGAAGCACCCACCATAATACCTTCAGCAGTGGGGCTGAATGACTTGCATTCATGCTCCATCAAGATTTTCTTCTCCCATTTACTACCATGAATTTGACCACCATCACAGCTATTAGCAGTGAAAATGTGGAAGCCAAGATTTAAGAGCCTTTTAAGTAGCAATCTTGTAAGTTTGTACTGTGAGAAGTGCGCGACAGATATAGGACTCACAATTTGCTCAAAATCTGGATAAGGAGAAGGTCTTCAATTATATAAATAACCAAGAATTTCTGAAATTCCTTGTAGCAAGAAGTGCTCTACAAGATTATGATAGCTCACCCTGAGGCTTCATATGATCTACAGACCCAATGATCGGACCAGAAAGAGAAGTGCAATAAATGAACTTTCTCCATAAATCCACAGGAGGTTGCAGTTCAAGGATCTCCTTTGCCAAACCATCGAGTTTGTGAAACAGCTGCAAGGAAGATGATTTAGAAGATATATCTTCAATGCATAATTTTGAATACTAAATATGTCAGAACTACCATATTAGATTCATTCGGTAAACCCCAATCTATAAAACAAATTGATATCCCAGATGCACAAAGAAGGCCAATAAGACAACCTGAATATGACTCATATCTGCAAATATTGATAAACAACAAGGTCGAAATAGGAAAAACCTCCATTGAGCGGTTGTTGATGAAATGAGCTTGGGGATGATGAGAAAAAGCATTACTTTTCTCCAGAAGTGCACAACTTATCCCTACAAAATAGCAGTAACTATTTCAACTCTCCAAATTGTTTCAAAGCTATAGAAAGATTAGCAGAACTTCCGAATCTAATGAAAGAGAAAATTGTAAATAGTAACACACGAAGCACCAAGTACCATCATTTGGCATATTGATAGCTTTAGGCTTTTCGCTTGATCAGTAAAACAAGAACTAGGATGATTCCATGTATTGTAGCATATAAATTTCGTTGGCATATTATTTTTAAGAAAGCAATTTCATAATAACTTGATCAGTCCCTGAGTCAGTTGCTGGAAAAAATGACTAATCATCAATTTAACAAAAAAGGAGGAAAGATAACATAAAATTACAAGAAATATTTAAATGTTAAGTTTAAAAAGACAGATGGTACATCATTTTAGGGCCAGTTAGGCAATAATTTTTAAAAAGTGTATATACACAAATATAATTATATATAATATACTTTAATATATATTATTTATATTTTTCTTTTTCTTTTTCTTTTTCTTCTTTTTATTTATTTTTTGTATTTTAGGATTGTCTAGTTCATATTGAACTAGACTCAAAACCAGTCAAAGATTTGACTAGTTTTGAATAGCCGTTGGAGCTAGTCCAATGGCTACAAATAGGGCCGTTGGACTAGCTCCAATGACTCTCTTGGAGGCCTCTAAAGGCTCTCTCTCTCTCTCTCTCTCTCTCTCTCTCTCTCTCTCTCTCTCTCTCTCTCTCTCTCTCTCTCTCTCTCTCTCTCAATGTATATAAATAGGGGTAACTCCCTTCTCATTGTATTAACGCTTCTTAAGCATTTTATGTGAATGAAATAAAGTTTATTATTTTTCTTTTGAGTTCTTTCATTTATGCCCTTTTGTGGGTTATGATTAAAGTGTCTTTGATAGACACTTATTGCAAGCATTTGTTCTTTCACGAAAGATCCTCATTTTCTTACATGGTATCAGAGCTTGGAAGCTTCTAAATCTTGAAAAGTTGTCACCTCGTTTTCCATGCCATTTTAGCAAAAAATTGATTTGTCTCCTTGTCCATGATTCAAGTGCTCTTGTGCCTACATAGTTGAAGAAAGAAGTGGTTCGAAGGATCGTTGACTACTCAAAGATCGTGATTATGCTCTTGCTCCTTTGTCTCATATTTTCTTTTTTTTCGGTTTTTCTTATTCACCTTTGTAAGAATGGATGACAATGATAAAGTCATCATCATGACCATAAAACTAAATGATACCAATTATGTGATGTGAGCTTCAATTATGAAGCACCACGTTTGGGGGAAGGAGTTGTGGGGGTTAGTAGATGGTTCCGATTCGGAACCAAAACTAACTCTTACAAAGATTGAAAATGAGAAAGAGGTACCTCTCATGGAAGGAGAGAAAACTATGACATTAGTTACTTATGAGAAAAAATGGAAAGAATGGAAGATGGAGCATGCCAAGATCATGTCTTAGCTAATTAATAACGTAAATATCTATAAATGCTCTAGTCTTGCAAAATTTGAGCATGCCAATAAGGCTTGGGAATATCTTAAAAATATGTATTCCCTTAAAGACATTGCACATGTGTGTAATTTACAAGATAAGGTGTGAACTATGACCCAAAGGGACAAAAGTATTAGAGAATATTATAATGAGTTGTCCGAACTTTGAGAAGAGTTGACTCTTCATGAGCCAAAGTGGTATTGTCCCAAAGATATCGAGTTTTGCCAAAAACAACTCGATATAGAACATTTTTACCAATTTGTAAATAGTTTGAAGTGAAAATTTGAAACAACCATATCGGCCCTTCTACATAGAGGAAAAGTTCTCTCTATTGTTGACACTATTAAAGAATTAACTATAGAGGAAAATAGGCTAAAAAAGAATACTCCAAAGAACGAAGAAGATTTTGTTCTAGACGTATCTAGACTCGGGAACTATATGCGCACTTATAGGCTACCTCATTTCGATAGACAAAGCAATGATTATGACAAAAGGAAAGGCATTTGTCAGTATTGTCATGAATCAGGATATTATAGGCATCAATGTCCTAAATTAAAGAGAAGAGATAAAAAGAAAGTTGCATTAGTCGGTTCATCACAAGAATCAAAAGATCAAGTCAATCAAGATGCACTCGCATCTAATGGCACATTCTTCAACCTCTCCTCAAAGAAGCATCTTCCTCAACTAAAGCCTCAACTAGAGCAGTTGTTTCATTATTCTCCGATCCTGGTAACTTTCATTGGCTTCATAACTCTGGTGCTTCCTTTCATAGGAACCCAAATAACAATAGCCTGTCTGAATGTCATAATAATAACTCAAGTGTGTCAAATGTTTTCACAGTTGATGGTATTAAGACTGTATCATAAAACTGAAGTTGGGTCTCTAATATGGATCGGGTTTTCTGTTTCTGATGTAATATGTAATCTCTAATATAGATCGGGTTTTCTGTTTCTGATGTAATATGTAATTTTAATGTATTTGGGTATGGATCCAAATCATAATTGATCCAACCCACTTTATGTTTTTTGTATATAAATACATACATGGAATAGGGCACGACTCCTAAGAGAAAGGAGTCTCCCTTTGCTACCGCAGCCCTTCTTTTCATCCTGCCTCCTTCCTTCTTGCACTTCACGTGTATGGTGGTCCATTCTAACATGGTATCAGAGCACCAGGCCTCTGTGCATTGAATCGTCTCCAAAGAACGTGTTCAGTGAGACCAACGTTCCAGGTGAGTACTGCCTTCCAGTTTTCTTCTTCCTCTCTCTTCTACTATCTGAATCATTCCCCACTCCTTCTATTTCTCACCAATATTTTTCTGTTTAAGGTCTTGTTATTCTCTTATCTCAATATAGATTTCTGTACCCTCGATCAGGACAGATCTTATCCCAGATCTGATCATTAGATCAGACCCTATGTGACTGCAGGTCTGTTCACAGATCTGAGCGTTGTTCAATTCCAGATCTGATCCTGGAATCAGAGCTTGCGTGACTGCAGATCTAACTCCAGATCTGATCGATTAGATCAGATCGTGCGTGATTACCTTTATTAGTTTTGGATCTGAAGACTCCCGAGGCCTGAATCTGTCCAGGCGTGATTTCTTTTATCAGTTTTGAACATTCTCGTTTGTTTAGATTTGAACCCAAATCTTGCGTCACTGCAGATCTGACTCCAGATCTGATTGTTAGATCAGATCGTATGTGATTTCTTTTATCAGTCTTGGATCTGAAGATTCCCGATGCCTAAATTTGTCCAGGCGTGATTTCTTTCACCAGTTTAAATATTCTCGTTTTGTTTAGATCTGAACCCAAATTCAGATCTGAATTCTTTCTTCTAGTTCTATTTCTTCTACCTTTGTTATAATCCAGCTTGAGTTTTCCTTCCAAACTTCTCCTAGAATCCAGCTTGAATTCTCCTGCATTCATATTCCATCTGTTAGAATCTATCTTAGATCTGACGTTAATCCTTGAGTATTTGGCAGCAGTCAGACAGGTTCGTTTGCCATATTTTCCTTGTTTCAATTTCAGTTTTCATGGATTCTCCTACCCTGCAATCTGGTTTTCTAGGTCAACTTATCTCTGAAAAATTGAATAACAACTACTTGACCTGGAAAAGGCAGATACTGCCTTTTATTAAGAGTCTCGACCTTTATGGACACCTAGATGGAACGATTTATGCACCACCAGAATTTATTGTGCAGGAAGTTATGGATGATAAAGGAGAGACTTCTAACAGACTAATTCAAAACCCTGAATTTACTGCTTGGAGAAAACGAGATCAGGTTGTTGTAGCCTACATTACCTCTACTCTTTCACAAGAGGTTCTTGTAGGTATTCCAGATGAGTATTCAGAGGTGGAGTTGTGGGAACAGCTTGTAAAGACATATTCACAAATTTCAGAAGCAAGAATTATGCATTTGAAGAGGGAGTTTCAGCTCCTAAGAAAGGGGAGCATGACTGTTACAGAGTATATAAACAAGGTGAAGATCATCACAAACCAATTGGCTATGGTGGGTTGTATGATTTTTGATAAGGATAAAGTTCAACAAGTGTTAAACGGGCCTGGGTCAGATTATCACATGCTGGTTACATCTCTCTTGTGTCTTCCTTCACTTCTTAACTTTGAGGATCTTCGGGAGAAATTACTACAATATGAAATTTCCATCAAGGAGGAGGGTTGCGGTAGGCCTGTGACAGCCAGCATAAAAACTTTGTCATATCCTATGAAAATGAACCAATATGAGAATTTCGTTGGGGCGTTCCCTACTGAGCGACGCGTTGTACTCTCTAGGCCCGGAGGCAGTGATAAATGTGCAAGGGTTGCTAGGTCGTCGCCCAGAAGCGACGCGTCACACCGGCGCCCGGGTGTGGTGTCAAATAGGCAAGGGTTCCCTCACTTTGTTGGACGGGTGGGGGTAAAGAAGTTAGTCCAAGACCATAAAATTAGGTTAGCCACTTGGAACATAGGGTCTTTAACTGGTAAGTTGGTAGAGTTAGTAGATGTTATGTGTAGGAGAAAGATTGATATTTTATGTCTTCAAGAGACCAAATGGGTAGGTGAGAAAGCTAAAGTGATAGAACCTTGGGGATATAAGATTTGGTATACAGGAATAAATAGGAATAGGAATGGAGTAGGGATTGTTATGAGTCGTCAGTTTATAGATAATGTAGTTGAGGTCCGTAGGAAGGGTGATAGAATTTTACTTATTAAATTAGTATTAGGTACGAATATTATTAATATTATTAGTGTTTATGCACCTCAAGTAGGTTTAGATGATTCCATTAAGCATCAATTTTGGGAAGATTTAGATGGAGTAGTACAAGAGACATCTTATGGAGAAAAGCTTTTCATCGGCGGTGACCTTAATGGACATGTAGGCATTAGTAGGGATGGATTTGAGAATATCCATGGAGGCTATGGTATAGGAGAAAGAAATGAAAGTGGAGAAAGGATTTTAGATTTTTGTTTGTCCTATGATATGATCTTAGCAAACACTTGGTTTAGGAAGAGGGAGTCTCACCTAGTAACATTTAAAAGTGGGGTTAATACGAGTCAGATAGATTTTTTCCTACTTAGAAAGAGAGATAGGGGTTGTTGCATCGATTGTAAGGTTATACCAGGAGAAAGTGTAGCTACACAACATAGAGTCTTAATTTTAGATCTTAGAATTAGACAATGCCGCAAAAGGGATAGATATAGGATAGATCCTAGAATTAAGTGGTGGGCACTGAAAGGAGCTAAACAAGGAATGTTTGTAGAGCAGGTAGTTAAGGAAGTTGATTGGTGTCTCGAGAAGGATTCAGAATCAATGTGGAACAAGATAGCGGGTGGTATGAGAAAAGTAGCTAAGGAGGTATTGGGTGAGTCTAAAGGCGGTGCACCACTAGGTGATACATCATGGTGGAACGAGGATGTCAAATTAGCTATTAAGGTTAAAAGAGAGTGTTATAGAAATCTAAGTAAGAGTCGTGATAATGAGAATTTGGAAAAGTATATGATAGCAAAGAAGGAAGCTAAAAAAGTTGTTCGAAACGCGAGGGCTAAGGTATATAAGGAGGTTTATGACAAGTTGGATACCAAAGAAGGCGAGAAGGATATTTATAGGCTTGCAAAGATGAGAGATAGGAAATCGAAGGATTTGGGTATGGTTAGATGTATCAAAGATGAAACGCAAAGGGTTTTAGTCAAAGATGAGGAGATTAAAGAGAGATGGAAAGATTATTTTGATAAGCTATTTAATGATAGTCATGCTCAAGATCTTGGAGACTTCTCCATTCCTTTTCATGAGATAAATCGTGACTTCATGCGCAAGATTCAAAAGAAAGAAATTGCAGAGGCTTTGAAGAAAATGAAATCAAGAAGGGCAGTTGGCCCAGATGGTATACCTATCGAGGCTTGGAAATGCTTGGGAGAGAAAGGTTTAGAATGGTTGACAAATCTTTTTAACTTGATTTGGCGAACAAATAAGATGCCTAATGAGTGGAGGAAGAGTACTTTGGTGCCTTTATATAAGAATAAGGGTGATATACAAGATTGCACAAACTATCGTGGTATAAAACTCATGAGTCATACTATGAAACTTTGGGAGAGGGTGATTGAGTCTAGGTTGAGGAAGGTTGTCATGATATCGGAGAATCAATTTGGTTTTATGCCTGGAAGATCAACTATGGAAGCTATACATCTTCTTAGACAACTTATTGAAAGATATAGAGAGAGGAACAAAGATTTGCATATGGTTTTTATTGATTTAGAGAAGGCATACGATAGAGTACCTAGGGACGTTCTCTGGTGGACAATGATGAAGAAAGGTGTTTCTCTCAAGTACATTAGTATAATTAAAGATATGTATAAAGGAGTAGTAACCAATGTCCGCACTTGTGGAGGGGTGACAACCGATTTTCCGATAACGGTTGGGTTACATCAAGGATCTGCTTTAAGCCCTTTCCTATTTGCGATAGTGATGGATGAGCTTACGAGATCAATTCAAGAAAATGTACCGTGGTGTATGTTGTTTGCTGATGATATTGTTTTGATTGATGAGTCTAGAGCTGGGGTTAATGCTAAGTTAGAATTATGGAGACAGACATTGGAAGCTAGAGGTTTTAAGTTGAGTAAGAGTAAGACTGAATATATGGAATGTCGGTTTAGTAAGCAACGAAGTAGTGATGGGAGTGTAGTGAAGCTTGGTGAGCAAGATATATCGGTGAATGATTATTTCAAATATTTGGGATCCATCATTCAAAAGTATGGAGAAATTGATAGAGATGTAAATCATAGGATAAAGGTTGGGTGGATGAAATGGAAAAGTGCTACTGGAGTGCTGTGCGATCGTAGAATGCCATTGCGGTTGAAGGGAAAGTTTTATAGGACGACTATTAGACCCGCTTTACTATATGGTACGGAATGTTGGGCTGCCAAGAGACATCATATTCAAAAAATGAGTGTAGCTGAGATGCGGATGCTTAGATGGATGTGTGGAAATACAATAAAAGATAAGATTCGGAACGAAGAGATACGTAAGAAGGTAGGTGTTGCACCCATTGAAAATAAGATGCGAGAGAATCGTTTACGGTGGTTTGGACATATTCGGCGAAGGCCTAATGATGCTCCAGTTAGAAGGTTGGAGAAATGGGAAAATATATTAGTTAAAAGAGGTCGGGGTAGGCCTAGGAAGACTTGGATGGAGATGATAGGAACGGATATGAATGCTTTGAACCTCACCGAGGACATGGCGTTGGATAGAAATGATAAGAGGAAAAGGATTCATGTGGAAGACCCAAAATGAATTTCTTTTTTGGTTCATATCGCTGACCCCAATTGTTTTGGGATGAAGGCGTAGTTGTTGTTGTTGTTGTTGTATGAAATTTCCATCAAAGGCGAAGATGTAGGCAACAATTCAGGAAACCAAGAAGTACTGTTTGCAGGGATAAATTCAGGGAGAGGACGTGGTTACTTCCGAGGAGAACATGGACAGATAAGGAATAATCAAGGGGGCGTGGATTGTTACCCACGCCTAGCACACCGAGCTTTTTTGGAAATCACAATTTTAAAAATGTTCCAACATGTTATTTGTGTAACAAAAAGGGACATATCAAGGCAAATTGTTGGCACAACCCGCAAAACAAAGGTAAAATGAATATGACAAGATCGTCAAGCAAGGGAAGAGCTGGAGGAAATCAATGGGATGAAGACAGTGTCAAGAATCTTTTGATATCAGCTTTGTCAGGATTAAATTTTAAACAGGGTGATCAAGGAACTTGGTACATTGATTATGGAGCTGCATCACATGTGACAGACGATATTGGTAAGATTTCGAAACCCATCCCTTATCATGGAAATGCAAGTATTAAAACTGAAGATGGAGCTCTCCATCCAATAACTTACACTGGAAATGTGAATATTCCTCTTTCCGATGGTTCCCTAAAATTGTCCAATGTTTTTCATTCTCCTAATATTGTCAAAAACATCATTTTTGTTTCTAAACTAGTTGATGACATTTATTCTTGCATCGAATTTACTCTTTCTTCTGTCTGTGTCAAGGATCCACTCACGAAGAAGACGCTCGTTGAGGGAGAACGAAAGGGAAACATGTATATCCTAAAAGAAGCTCCTTCTTCTGTTCGTAGAACTGGACCAAAATCGTCCATTGGTCAACCATTCAAGTTGGATTCATCTAAAGATTGTTTAAGTTTGTCCTCGTATAATAAGTCAAATATTTGGCATCGTCGTTTGGGTCATTGTAATAATTCCGCTCTTGAGAAATTAGTGTCGAGTGGTCTTATTTCAAAGTCAAGTTAGTGTAATAAGGTTGATGGTTTCCTTTGTTCTAGTTGTCTGTCGTGTAAGAGTCATGTGCTTCCTTTTAATTCAATAAATGAAAGAGCTTCTTTTCCTTTTTAACTTGTTCATTCTGATGTTTCGGGACCTGCTCCACAATCCTCTTTGTCTAGTAGTCGTTACTATGTCACATTCATTGATAGTTATACCAGATACACTTGGATTTATTTTATGAAATACAAATCTGAGGTATTCAAATTCTTCTGTTTATTCCATGCTCTTGTTGTCAATCAATTCTCGACAAATATTCAACATTTTCAGTGTGATGGAGGGAGAGAGTATCTATCAAAGGAATTTACTGAATTTCTTCAAAATAATGGGATAAGGCGTAGAATACCTTGCCCACATACGCCACAACAAAATGGGGTCACAGAAAGAAAACATTGTCATATCGTCGAAAGTGCCCTAAGCATGTTGCATGACACTCAAATTCCTTTAAGTCTTTGGACAGAAGCATTTCACACTGCGGTTTATGTAATAAATCGGTTACCAATGAGGTTAAATAATTTAACTCCTTATTTCGTATTGTTTGGTACCCAGCCTCAATACAGTCAACTGCGAGTGTTTGGATGTGTATGCTATGTTCATATTGATAGTTCCCAACGTAACAAATTTCAGGATAAAGCTTGTAGATGCAAGTTTGTTGAGTATGCTGATGAATATAAAGGATATTGATGCTATGATCCAGACACTCAACGCATTAAAGTCTCACGAAATGTTGTCTTTGATGAGAACAATGTTCAAGACTCAAACAAGGAAGGAAAGGCCACTAAGGAAGAAGAAGGCTATCAGTCGTGGCTTGTAAATGAGTTATTTGATCAGCTGGAGATGGATAACTCTGCTCCATGTCATACAGTGATAAATGAGTGTGAACCCATGGAAACCAATGCAGGATCTAGAGGGAACATGTTGACAGTTGCTCAGGAATTTGTTATGTCTCCCACTGCAGATGACAGAAGGTTTAAAGGGGCAGTGTATGCCAGGAGAAGAGATACACCCCACACAACTGAGCAGGTCAGACGCTCAGAGAGGATTAGACACCCAATTGAAAGATGGGTAAATTACGAGAACTTTTCCACAGAAATGCAGTTATATGTTGCGCAGGTTGAAAAACAGGAAGAACCCATTAATTTTTCTCAAGCCTCCTTGTCATCAAAATGGGCAGATGCTATGAATGAAGAAATGGGAGCCTTGCATGAACGTAGGACCTGGGAAATAGTTCCTAGGCCGCCGGATAAGAATGTTGTAGGGTTTAAATGGGTATATAAGATCAAGTACAAACCTGATGGATCCATTGAAAGATATAAGGCAAGACTTGTCGCTAAAGGCTTCACACAAGCATATGGAGAAGACTATGACGAGACTTTTAGTCCAATTGTAAAAATGGGAACCATACGACTTGTGTTATCCTTAGCGGTTCAGCATGGATGGCCTCTAAGTCAATTTGATGTTAAAAATGCATTCTTACATGGTGATCTAAAAGAAGAAGTCTACATAGAGCAGCCTCTTGGTTATGCAAAAAACAATCCTGAGACAATGTTTGTAGGTTGCGACAAGCATCACGTTCATGGTTTGACAGTTTCTCCATTGAAGTACAACGATATGAATTCATTCGATCTCAACTTGATCATTCATTGTTTATCCTTCGAGAACACTAGGTCAGCATCTTACTCCTCATATATGTAGATGACATTATTATTACAGGAAATTCTTGTAAGCATATAGAGACCACAAAGGTCCTATTGAGTCAGAAGTTTAAAATGAAGGATCTGGGTGTTCTATGATATTTCTTGGGGGTTGAAGTGGATCGACAAAATACTAGTCTCTTGTTGACCCAACACAAGTATGCTCCGGATCTTTTGGAGAAATCAGGAATGAAGAATTGCAAGCCATTGAATACTCCTAGCGTGTTAAACCATAAACTCAGTGCTCAGGATGGGGAGGCATATAAAGACCCAAAGTATTATCGTCGATTAGTTGGGATGCTTCAATATCTTACTTTTACAAGGCCGGATATTGTGTATGCAGTGAATCAAGTCTCTCAGTTCATGCATGATCCATATACAAAACACATGAATGTTGTTAAAAGAATTCTTAGGTACTTGAAGGGTACTCTTAGAGATGGACTTGTTTATCATCAATCAAAGACAAAAGGAGAACATAGACATCTTGAAGTGTATGCAGATGTAGACTGAGCAGGAGATCCAGACGATAGAAAATCAGTTTCCGGGTATTGTGTTTATGTTGATGGAAACTTAATAGCATGGAGTAGTCAGAAGCAACGTGCTGTTGCGCGTTCCAGTACAGAAGCTGAGTACCGATCCATGGCATCCGCTACTGCTGAAGTTACATGGTTAAGACATTTATTAACCGAAATAGGAGAGAGGGTGAACACTGCAAATCTATTTTGCGATAATCAAAGTGCCATATAAATTGCCTTCAATCCTATCCATCATGGTCGAACAAAACACATAGAGATCGATCAACATTTTGTTCGACAGAAAGTTGAGGACAAAGAAATTATCCCAACTTATGTACCAACAGGAGATCAGGTTGCTGACCTTCTTACCAAAGGACTTACGAGTGCGCGGTTTTGGTATCTCAAAGGCAAGTTATCCATGGTACTGGACCATGCACAACTTGAGGGAGGGTATTAAGACTGTATCATAAAACTGAAGTTGGGTCTCTAATATGGATCGGGTTTTTTGTTTCTGATGTAATATGTAATCTCTAATATGGATCGGGTTTTCTGTTTCTGATATAATATGTAATTTTAGTGTATTCGGGTATGGATCCAAATCATAATTGATCCAACCCACTTTCTGTTTTTTGTATATAAATA
The DNA here is from genome assembly GCF_984573655.1 of Nuphar pumila. Taxonomy (NCBI): domain Eukaryota; kingdom Viridiplantae; phylum Streptophyta; class Magnoliopsida; order Nymphaeales; family Nymphaeaceae; genus Nuphar; species Nuphar pumila. The sequence goes on along the minus strand of NC_143256.1, from coordinate 25,092,283 downwards.
CATACATGGAATAGGGCACGACTCCTAAGAGAAAGGAGTCTCCCTTTGCTGCCGCAGCCCTTCTTTTCATCTTGCCTCCTTCCTTCTTGCACTTCACGTGTACGGTGGTCCATTCTAACAGATGGTACATCTCTTGAAATAAAAATAATAGAAAATTTCAAAAAAAATCAAAACTCCAAAAAAATCTTTTATCCCAAAAGTTAGATATATTCTCAAATTAAATCTAAATTTGTTATCTATCTCTCAAATATCTGATCATGGGTATAACATGTCCTTTTCTTTTCATGGTTGTTGGGTACATGATCGTCAGTTAGAGAAGTTGATTTGGGAAGGTCATAGATAAGGAAGACTCTGCTATATGAATTTTTTGGAATTACCCAAGAATGTTTTTTGTTATAATGTTTAGAAATTGGATTTAGATCTATAGCACAAAAGATATGGTCATCCTCATATATCCAAAATCCAACACTTTCCAAGTTTAGGAAAATTTTGTAATTCTGAAAATTTTGCTTATAAAGATTGTATTCTTGGTAAAATGAAGAGATTACCATTTCATGATAGAACTTTTGTTTCATCAAGACCACTTGAGTTAATACATTCGGATGTTTGGGGTCCCGCACCAGCCATATCAAAAGGTGGATACACATATTATGTAATCTTTGTTGATGATTTCTCTAAGTATACTTGGATCTACTTCCTTAAACATAAATCAGAGGTTCTTTTGCATTTTCAAGCATTTCACAAAATGGCTAAAATTAAATTTCAAAATGATATTTTCATTTTTCGCATCGACTTACACTACAACAAGTCGATGCGAAAAATGAAAATATCATTTTGAAATTTAATTTTAGCCATTTTGTGAAATGCTTGAAAATGCAAAAGAACCTCCGATTTATGTTTAAGGAAGTAGATCCAAGTATACTTAGAGAAATCATCAACAAAGATTACATAATATGTGTATCCACCAAAGATTACATAATTTGAATTTTTGCCAAAAGAATTTAAAGATTATCTCAATTTACATGGCATCACACATCAAATATCTTGCCCTCGCACACTACAACAAAATAGTTTGGCCGAACAAAAATAGCGATACATTATAGAAATTACTAGGACCTTGTTGATAGCAAAACAAATACCAAAAGAGTTTTGGGCTAAAGCAGCCCTAACTGTTACCTATCTCATTAATCGAATGCCTTCTTCTTCTTTGAAAAATATAACTCCAATTGAAAAACTTGTCAAATCATCTCCTGGTTACTCCAAGTTAAGAGTTTTTTTATGCAAATGTTTTGTCTTCACTAACAAGAATGATAAACTCTCTCCACGTGTCATTCCTTGTGTCTTATTAGGTTATGTAGATAATAAAAAAGGCCCGCTATAGGTATTTTGATATTAAAAATGAAAATTTGTATGTATCAAGAAATGTATCCTTCTTGAAAAAAAAAAGTTTTTTTTTATTTTGAAAAGGCCAAGAAAGTAACCGAATATTCCTTTTTGATAGATTTGACTTCAAAATCTGATGGATGTGACTATAAATGTGACCTTGACGATGGTCAAGATATTATTGATACAGAAATAACATAATTAACGAAGAGCAAACTCATAGGGACACCAATTGTTTGTAATACTCAAGACGTAGGGAATCCAATCTTCCATGTGCATTGAAAAAATATTTAGAAGTACAAACCAGAAGGTCATCCAGAGTCTCTAAACCTCCTAGTAAATTTGTGTCCTACAAATCATTTTCACCTGCATATAAGGCATTTATTGCATTGATACACTCGTATATAGAACCTTTATCCTATACTCAAGCCAAAGAACATATAAAATGGGTAGAAGCCATGAGGGCAGAATTAGAAGCCTTAAAAAAAGCTAACACTTGGACTATTCAAGATATTCCACAAAGAAATAAACCTATAGGTTATAGGTGGGTTTATAAGTTTAAAACCAAGAATGATGAAACTCTTGAAAAATATAAAGTCAGATTAGTGGCCAAGGGGTATTTCCAAAAGTATGGCATAGACTACAAAAAAACTTTTGCTCCAATTGCCAGGATGACCACAATTAGGACCTTGCCTTAGCCTCTATTAGAAAATTGTATATATTTCAAATGGATGTCAAAAATATTTTTCTCAATGAAAACTTAGTTGAAAAGCTATGTAACAGGGATTCGGCTAGCAGGGTGCCGCACCCGCGTCGACGCGACTCGACGCGGGTGCGGGTGCGGTCAACCCGACCCTGAGTGCGTTGACCGCACCCAGGATCATTTCGGTCCATTTTTTATGGATTTTTTTTTTTAAAATTGCCCTATGAAATGGGCTGCGAAATTTAAAAAAAAAAATCTTGGGGGGGGGGCTGCCCCCCTATAACCCCCCGCTAGGGGCGGGGAACCCCCAGACCCCCCTTTATATATATATATATATATTACATTTTTTCCCCTGCCGCACCCCCGCACCCGGGTTTTTTGGAAGTGCCGAATCCCCGCACCCATGTGACATACTTGAAAAGTATATATGGAAGCACTACCTAGTATAAGTATTCATAAGGGTAAGGCTCTTTGTTTTGAAAAAAACTATTTATGGTCTTAAATAGGTACCAAAAAGCTTAGATATGACAGGTTTAGTCATGTTATGCTTGATATTGGATTCAGAACTTGCCTGACTGACGTTGCTTTGTTTGTTAAGATTTTTGATGTAGGGATTATTATTATTATTCTTTATGTGGATAACATGATCATCACTAGAGGAGATAAACAAGGAGTTAAAAACATTAAAAAACTTCATAAAAATCATTTTGAAATGACTTATTTAGGTTTATTGAGATATTTTATAGGAATTGAAGTTGTTTATTCCCTTCGAGGTTATTTATTATCTCAATCTAAGTTTGTTTTTTATATTGTTTCTCGGTCCGGAATCACAGATGATAAGAAAGTGGATACTCCATAAGTTGTCAATATCAAAATAAGAATCAATGATGGAGAACTTTTTGAAGATCCTACTCCTTAAAGATAGCTTATTGGAGCACTTTCCTATCTCTTCATTATTATACCTGATATAGCATACGTTGTACACACAGCTAGTCAATTTCAGCACGCTCCCACTTCTGTTCACATAGGAACAATTTTGTGTATTATTAGATACATTAAGTCTTTCCTTTTACGATGCATCTTCTTATCTGCTTCATCTTCGTTAGATTTAATTATTTATATTGATGCTGATTGGGAGGTGATCCCAATAACAGGCACTCGACCATTGATTTTTTTGTTTTTTTAGGTGAATCTTTGATTTCATGGCGGTGCAAGAAGCAGCAGAAGATCTCTCTTTCGTCAACCAAAGCTGGATACCGAGTCATGGCCACCACAATGATGGAGGTAGTTTGGCTCAGAAGACTACTGGCTGACATGGGAGTTGAAGTGACAAAAGTCTCATGGATGTACTGTGACAAAAAGAGTGTGATCTACGTTACCAGCAACCAAACATTTCATGAACGTACCAAACATATTGAAATGGATTGTCACTATGTCAAAGAGGAGTATCTACATGGAACCATTGATCTGCCTTATGTTATATCAGAATACGAATTAGAGAATTTCTTCACCATACCTCTCGTTGCCCTAGATTTTATTTCCTCTTAAACAAACTTTCGCTCATTATACCGTAAGTTTGAGGGGGAGTGTTAAAAAGTGTATATACACATAAATATAATTATATATAATATATTTTAATATATAATAATTTATATATTATTTATATTTATTTTTTTTTCTTCTTTTTATTTATTTTTTGTATTTTAGGATTGTCCAGTTCATATTGAACTAGACTGAAAACTAGTCAAAGAGTTGACTAGTTTTGAATAGCCATTGGAGCTAATCCAACAGCTACAAATAGAGCCGTTGGACTAGCTCCAACAACTCTCTTGGAGCCCTCTAAAGGCTCTCTCTCTCTCTCTCTCTCTCTCTCTCTCTCTCTCTCTCTCTCTCTCTCTCTCTCTCTCTCTCTCTCTCTCTCTCTCTCAATGTATATAAATAGGGGTAACTCCCCTCTCATTGTATTAATGCTTCTTAAGCATTTTATGTGAATGAAATAAAGTTTATTATTTTTCTTTTGAGTTCTCTCATTTATGCCCTTTTGTGGGATATGATTAAAGTGTCTTTGATAGACACTTATTGCAAGCATTTGTGCTTTCGTGGAAGATCCTCAATAATGCAACTTTAAAAATGGAAGGAAAGCTAATTAGCTAGATGAATTTTCTAGTATCTAACTGATCAGAAAGGAGAGCTGAGGAACCTCAAAAGTTATACATGATACAAAATTTGTAAGGTAGAATCATGATTTTGTAACACCTCATTCCTCACAGTATCTAATCAATTGCAAATGAAAGCTTAGGAATCTCAAAAATTCTACACCTGTCTAGTGGGAAAGTGAGACCAGATATGGCAAAATTTTGCAACATAAGAATCATGATCTTATAAGTGTTGTAACATTGAACTTCTCTAGTCTATATCACACGGATACTCCATTTTGACTCCCATTCAGCATCCCCTTATATACAAGTCATATTAGAAACTTCATAAAAATGGCCATTACTAGAATAAGGCCCTACATTATCTTTTTTCTCTTTGTCTCCTACACAGCTTCATTTTAGGAGTGGAAACTCAGATTCATTTCATGCACAAAAGCATGGTCTGCATCCTTCTCACATAACAAGCAAACACGGTAATCTACTAGAATGGATTTATGGTCACAGAGAACACCAAGAAAAATAGATATCGTGCTTGCGAAGCACCAAGAGCCAAGAGCTACAATTGACCTTCAAACCCTTTCTATTGTCTGAAAGATATGTCTCAACTAGCATTAATCACTAAAAGTGCAGGTTCTTTCGATAACTTGTTCAAGCAAAGAGTAAATAGCCATCATAACTTATTACAAAAAATTTATGAATACAAGATCAAACATAAGAGCCTGGCCAAATCTAATAATAACCTACGCTTACAGGAAAAACATCTGAAGCATAATCCATTCTTTCTGCATCTGGCATTCCAGCCGTGTAATATCAACCATGGAAAACATTCTAAAGATCATAGTTTCGAGTTCACAAATCTGAGCATTCCCTCGATTTTGTCAGAGAACGCTCAATATATCGTTTTCTCGGTCATGCAAGAGTATCCTCAAAGGCATACATTTCATCGCTCTTACAGCAATTTCAACCAAGATTACACAACTAAGAAACTTCTCAGCACTCCAGACTATGATGAAAACCACAACTGCCTTCAAAACTATCCATGCTTCTCTCATATTCATCACAATTTCATCTTATGCGCATAGTTTTTATACCCACAAAAAAGAAATGCAAGAAACCAAGAACCAAACCGACCAACAACCCTGAAAATGAAGATCGGTAACAGAAAAAAAAGGAAAATGTGGGGGTAGAACAAGTGGGTGCCGGTTGGTATTACCTAATTTAGTGAGAAGTATGGAGAGAACCAATCCCACAGGCCCAGCACCCACAATCAAAACCGGCACAGTCTCATCCTCACCGTCCCTCTTCACTGACCCAGCATTGGAGCAAAGGCTTCTACTGAAAATCTCGGTAGTGGGCTTTGTGGGTACGCCATGACCAACCACAGTTGGATCCCAACGCCACCTCCGTGGCCTAAACGTTCGGTAGATCCTCATCAGGAAGAGAGAGAGAGAGAAGTCAAATGGGCTCTTCCAGCGAGAGTGAAATTGCAGAGATGTTAAATGGATCGGGTTTTACCCGAAATATGACTAGAACCAATTCCGAACCAAGAGAAACCAGATGTGGACCTGCTTAATCGTGACCTACAAAGCTACAAGCTTATAAGGTTGGGTCAGCAGGGTTGTGGTCAGAACTCGATCTGGCTTGATATCCATGATCCAGATCCAAAACCAAGTCCAGCTATTTTGGTAAATGTGGGTGCCCAATAAAGCCTGTTTGGTTCACACCAAACCATAGAAAAAACTAAAGCTTGCAATAGTAAGATCAAACCACTTAGGTTTGCTAAATCTGAAATTGTGGATGTAACATAGGTCAGATTGGTGTCTGATATAATCGGATTTGGGGTCAGAACCAGACTCTGATAAGTAGAGTCTATACTGAACCCGAATCCAGTTAATGCTTATGCAACGTACCCTAATCGGATGTGCCATTTATGTATAATCAGGCTGCACCTCCCCCCAACTTTCAGCTGGACTTGGACTCTGATTCTGGTTCTGATTCAAATGTAAGAATGCTAAAAAGGGATTATTTGATTAAATATCCTGATATACTTTTGTTCCAATTTTGTTGGTCAACGTGTGAAAACTCTATTAGTTCTCCCACAGGGGCTCCCCTCATCTTGTAGGGGCTCTGGTGGTCAGTAATAGGTTTTATCCACCCAAGGTTTTCTTGATCTAACGAAAAAAAAAAATCAAATATCTCTCAAACTTTTGGATCCAAAAAACTGACGTTGAGTTGTCCAAGAACCCGTATTTTGAAGTTACCATTTTACCCTTATAATGGTTGAGGTGCACGTAGAACTATAAGTCCAAATACGGCTGTATAAAATAGCTTTTTGCCGCTAACACACCACCTAAACTAACAACAGCTGGTTATTTAGGAAATAATGTTTAAATGAAATCTAACCCAACACAACCTGCCACACCGACTCAATCCTTTTGAATAAATATGATAGAGATTGAAATTGAATAAATGAAATCGGATTGGGTATGGGATCTTTATTTTAAAACCAATGACTACCCAAACCCGAACCAACTCGCTTATTGTTGATCTCAATGGATCAACGTCAACCTCAACTTGTCCTTGATCCGACCTGTTAACAGCCCTATCATTGGTATTTTTCAAAAAGTGTATGGATTTGGATTCAAATCCAACATATATCATAAAAAGTTATTGATTAATATAAGATATAATTATTCAGTTGTATGGGATTGATCGAAAAAATGGTGAAACCTAAAGTTTTTCATATGGAAATGTGTGCTTTTGGATCTGAGTATGAGTTGTATTTTAGTGTGCGTGTGTGAGAGAGAGAATGTAATATCTCATAATTTTTTATAATTTTTAAGCTCAAAAATATAATTTAAATTAAATATTTATATTTAATATAACAAAATTATAAAACATATTTAAATATGGCTGACATCAATAGGGGACCGAACCTGATCCGGGGTCCATTAAAAATATTTAAAAAATGATATATAAAATATGTGAAATTTATTTATTTTAATCTTTAAATTTGAGCAAACTTTAGGTTAAAATCAAGTTAAATTCAGGCAAAATTCATGAGCGAAATAGATCTAAGATCATAATTAGATCCATTTTGAACCGTAGATCTCATAGGAGATCTAATTTGTCAAAATCGGATATCGATTGGTTCATAAAATGTATTTTTCTAAATTGATTGGCTTCTATTTTTGAATTTTTTTCGATTTGGATCAGACTCTACCCGCTCTATTGGGTTGATATTAATATGGATCCAGACCCTGTACAGGATAAATATTGACTAGTACTCAGCCTGGTTGAGATCCAATTGAAATTGGATATGAATTTGGATTATGAGTTCAACCTGGACCCATAATTCATCCATACTTTTTTTTAAAAACCAATATGAATTTAAATTTTAAAAACATAAATATGAATTTAAAGAGAAATGATGAAGTAGAGTTATACCTCTCCACTTAATCCTCTAGAAGGGGACATCCCCCCTTAGTGTGGAATATTCCACAGGATAAAGTTTAAATAATGTAAAATATAATATAATAACAGATAATAGTAGTTAACCCTCTTGATCTAGAAGGGGATGTCACCCCCCTCTAGAGGCCTTCTTAACTATAAAAAGGAGAATGAGAGCCTCTCTCTAAAAATCGTCTCCTAGAGAGACAGAAAGAGAGAGAGAATGGAAAAGAGAAAAAAAAAAGAATAGAGAAAAACGTCATTGCGGGAGAGACAATGAGAGAAGGAAAAGAAAAAAGGAGAAAGAGAAGAAGAAGAAAATACCCCATTCTTTCTTTGGATTTATTTTTTTATAAATCTTTGAATCAAGGTACATGTTTCTCTCTTTTTTAGATAAAACAAGGGTTTAGCATGTCTTAAATCATGTAGGTTTAAAGGTAAATCATATCTGAAAATTTCTGCATGTATATTTCATGTATTTTTTATGTTTTTGATGTTTTAACTCATATTTTTGCATTCAGGAACATACATGGAAATTTCTGCATGCATATTTCATATATTTTTTATGTTCTTGATGCTTTAATCCATGTTTTTGCATCCATAAACATGTCTAAAATTTTTTGCATGCATATTTCATGTATTTTTTATGTTCTTGATGCTTAAATACATGTTTTTGCATCCATGAACATGTCATGAAATTTTTGCATGCATATTCCATGTATTTTTTACATTCTTGATGCTTAAATTTAAGATGATGTATTTTTAATTATGTCTGCAAATTTTCAGCATGTATCTTGTTTATATTTATGATGTCTTGGTATTTAAAAATATATTTTTTGCATCTTTAACCATGCATGTGTTTTGGTCTGATTATGTTCGGGCTATGACAACAATCATGTTGTCAACTTGATGTTGTTCACACTCATGATGTGACTCATACATGCAGTCAGTTTATTGGTGTTCATGTGTGTGCAGTGACAGGCATGATGCATGATGCATGATGCATGATGTTGGTCATATAAGTAATGTTCAAAAACATGCATAGGTTGTTTACATATGTACTTGATTATACAAGTGATGTTTATAAATGTAATTAGACATGCATATGGTTGTTCGCACAAGTGTTGTGACAACAAACATGCTGTCAGCATGTTGCTGTCCACGCGTGTGCAATGACAACAACATGCTGCCAACATATTGCTGGTCATACAAGTGTTGTTATTTACCTGTTGCAGTTTATACATGTGCTCATCACACACATATTGATTTGCATTAATGTTGTGGTTCATGCATGCATTTGTTTTTATATACATATTGTTGTTTATACATGCAATCGATCATGCATATTATTGTTTTTATATGTAGCTAATCATGTATAGTGTTGTTCACACCTATTGTTGTTCGCTATGGTGTTGTGATAGCAATTATGCTACCAGAATAATGTTGTCCACAGTTGTGCAGTATCAACAAACATACTGTCAGCATGTTGTTGTCCACATTTGTGTAGTGGACAACAAACACGCTATCAACATGTTGTCCATGCGTGTAGTGATAACAAGTGGGTAGTAAGTGTAATTGTTGCATATATCTATGCAACGACAACCTATGTTATGCATGTTGCTTATGTATGTATGCAACAACAACAAATATGATATATATATATATATATATATATATATATATATATATATATATATATGCAAACATATGTATGCATATCACTCCAGTTATCTTTGTGCTATTATTTTGCATTATGGCTGCAGTCAATGCATTCGAAAATATAATTTTTTGTTGAAATTGTGGAATATGATCAGTATTGTATATTTATCTAAATTTAAGATGAATAGATGTTGAAATTGGTTGATTTTAAAAGTTAGGTTTTTGGCTAATGTAATGAGTTGGGTAAGATTGCATTCATTCATTTGCAAAAAATATGCCTTTATGATTGTGCATTATGAACATAAGTTTGTATATCTGGGTGTGATTTATGTTTATTAAAATTTTGCAATGACATAAATTATTTATGAGATTGAATAGTGGTTGTGTGTAAACTATTGATGGGCCTATGTAGGCCAGGAGCATGTGTTCTTGAAATTGTTTATGCATTGCAAAATGATTTCTAAAAAAATTGTTTTTTCAAAAATTATTTACACTGTTGAATTGTTAAGGCAAAGGCTCAAATTTGTTATTGCATGCTGATTTACATAATTTGTTCTTGTGTAAAAAACTTTTAATTGACTAAAATGGTAAAAAAAATCAAACAATATAATAATGTTCTCCCTTGATGCCCCTTTGTTAGTGTGATAATCTTGGATGACAGACGTGGGCGAGTGTGAGGATACTAAAACTCTGTGTATAATTATTATCTCCAAGAATTCGATGTGAGGTTCATGTTCCTGACCATAGTTTTAGAGAGCTTTTAACTATTTTGCTTGGGGTGGTGTTGTTGATTCAGTTGTAGTTATTGGTATATCAAGAAAGTGACATCAATAGATGTTGATGTCTTTGATGTACCGACATTAGGTGTTGATGTCTAATGTTTCAATTGATGGTATTGTTGTCAGATATCAGTAAGGGAATAAGTGTGAAACCCAATAATTAAAATATAAATTGTGTGTTAAGTTATGATTGAGAACTACCTTGAGAACTTTACTCAATTTTTAGTATATGCGGGTTTATAAGAAAAATAAAAATTAAATTTGTGTGCATTTAATAGGAACATGCATGCAAAAGTAACTCTGGTAATTAACTTAAGAAGTTATTCATGCATCGTTTATTGTTTAATATTAGTTTCATGTATTCCTGAATATTTGATTTAGCATAATATTGTTGAATGCTTGTTTGAACTGCTTGAATGGTAAGTTAGTTCTGATAAATTATTGCCTGTGATTTTTTCTTAAAATTGTGCTTGATTTAATTTATGTTACTTCTTTACTGTTGGATTTTTAGATGAATTCTTACGAGAACTTCAGTTCTTACCCGTTTTCTAAAAATGTTTTTCAGGCAGAGAGGCTCATTGATAAGAGAGACTAGTTGGCTGGAGGACTGGAGGTTTTATGACTTTGTGGTCCGGGTTTTGATGTGCATGGGATGGATTAGAGTTGATTTTTGAATTTTAAACTTTTTTGACCTATTTGATTAAATAAATGAAGTTCAATTCATAGTTTTAAATTGGCTCTATGGTTTAAATGGTTGATGGAATGGGTATATTAAATATGTAATGTGCCCCTGGTCCTTAGGAGGTTTTTCACAATTGTTTAAAAAAATGTATTTTTTTTTAGGGTTAGTTTGGGATCGTTACTGAAAAGTAATATCATTCAAAAAAATAAGAAGTAATGTCTGATGCATTAAATGAGGGTTAAAAAAGATTTTTAAAAACTAGGCCCGAATATCTAAAAAAGGTGTACGAATAACATGGTCATTTTAATAAATAAGCTGAGAGGTAAGTAAACTTGGGCACTCAATTGGATTTTTGGTATTTTTTTAAAAATTCTGATGTGCTTGTTTTTATAAGAATCACTTCTTGAAGCATTTGAAGCTTTTGATTCTAATGCATAGGTTTTTATAAGGTTTCAAAAATCAATGGTCTACATTTTTTATAAATTTTCGAGGCTCCAAATACCATTTTTTCATCCAAAATGCATGATTCAAGTATCAATTTGTAGCAAATCAATCATGTTGAATACATTTATAGTGTTAGAATTAAAAAAACACCTAAAATCGAATGACATGTTTCATTTAGCTCCGTACCCATTTTGTAGGTTTTCATTTCCCAATAAACTTGAAACTTTGGTGAAAAGTTACATACTCCATAACTTTTGGTGTGCATACGAATTAGACGGAAAAGTTTGTTGATTTTTTGAAAATTTCCTAAATAAAAAAGAACGCTATTAATTCTGTCACAGGCCTATTTCTTCAACAGGCCAGTGCGGTGCAACAATCCTTTCCTTATCGCCGCACGCCTATCTGGTCGTTCGCTTGCCACTACGGAAGCTTTAAGTATAGAGAGTGCAAGAGAGCGAAAAAAAAGAGGGAGAGAAATTACAATCACTTGAAGGTAATCACAACGAGGGTGAATAAAGAAAGCTCAATGCATTTGCATTCATTCACTGTTTTGCCCGAGGGCATCTTACAGTTTAGATCTACGGGCTAACCCTTCAAGGTATTGATCAACCTAAACCGAGGTAAAAGGGTGGCCCGAAGAAAGTTACAAGTGACTCAACACTTACATCATGACTCAACCAAAGCAAAACAAACTCTAGACACAATTATACAAAGTAGGTCACAAGGGAACATGCTCCCCCCTTCAAATCATGTGCCGCCCCTCGGCGCCATATGCTTCATAGTAAGCCCTGACTTCATTTGGGTAGCGGCTCTTCATCCGAAATGTTGGCTCTCACGTCGGTTCTACTGCCTCCTCCCACTGCACAAAATACTTCTTCAGTTCACTCAAGTAGTTGACCTTATGACGAAGGATCTTGTTGAAATATTTCTCGGCCCGTTGTGTTGTCGTAGCCCTCTGCAGGATAGGAGCGCGTTGTGGCATGCTACATTCCAGATCCCTCCCTCATCCACATAAAACGGTTTTACGTTGCACACGTGAAACACCAGGTGCACCTTGAAGTTTGGGGGCAGGTCCAGCTTGTACGCCAACTTGCCCACTCGCTTGGTGATGGTGAATGGTCCCTCATACTTCCTGATTAGCCCGCGATGTCATCCATGAAAGATGCATGTGTGGTCAGGATAAAGCTTCACCAATACTTGGTCGCCAACACGGAACTCAGCAGACCGACAATGCTTGTCCGCCCACTTCTTTATTCTCTTAGTTGCCTTGTGCATAAACGCCTTCATCAACTCAGTTTGCTCGTGCCAGTCTCGAACAAACTGATAGGTAAAGGATGGTCTTCCCTTCTCCTGTACGGCTAGAGTATGTAGAGTCAGTGGTTGCTACGCCATGGCTATCTTGAATGGGTTGTGGCCAGAAGACTCACTCTTTTGAAGATTATAGTAAAATTGGGCCACGTCCAGGAGCTTCACTTAGTCTTTTTGATTGGCACTAACAAAGTGCCTGAGATACTGCTCAAATAGTTCATTAATGTGTTGTTTGCCCATCTGTCTGTGGGTTAAAACTTATTGAAAATAACATATCAGAGCCAAGTAGCCAAAACACTTCATGCCAAAATTTGCTTGTGAAGTGAGCATCACGGTCGCTCACAATACTTTTTGGTACACCCAAGTGCTTTATAACATGCTTGACAAACAACTCTACAGTCTTCTCTACAGGGCACTACTTTGAAGCTGGGATGAAGGTGGTATATTTAGATAAATGATCCACCACCACCAGGATGGAGCTAAAGCCATCTTCCTTCGGCAGACCAACAATGAAGGTCATGAAAATGCTTTTCCAAGGATGTCCTGAAATAAGTAAAGGCTCAAGGAGGCCGACAATCTTCTGATTGGTCTCCTTATCTTGCTAGAAGATGAGGCATGTTCACACATACCCCTCCACATCGTCCCTCATCTGCGGCCAATAGTAGGTGCGCTCAATAAGTGCTAAGGCCCGCTCCTGACCAGGATGACCAGCCTATAGTGTATCATGGCACTCCTTAAGCAGTTCACAACGGAGGCTTCTCCACCATGACACAAAGACACATTTTACTTTTATTATGAGGAGGTCAGCTCGTAGCCAAAATTGTCGAGTCTTTCCTGCTTGTGCAAGAGAGACAAGGTGATACATCGTTGTGTCTTGTTGCATACCTTAGCGGATGCGATCCAGCCTCCAAGTAAACTTCAGAAGGCTCTGCATGCACAGTCGCCAATTCCGCTTTACGACTCAAGGCGTTAGCAACGACATTAGTCTTCCCCACCTTATATTCTAAAGCAAAGTCGAACTCAACCAGGAACATTTGCCATCGAGCTTGCTTGGGCATCAATTTCTTCTGCATTTGAAAATAGCTCATGGCGATATTGTCCCTCTTGATGATGAACTGGGCACCCAAAAGGTAGTGCCGCCAGGTCCTGAGGCAGTGCACGATGACTGTCATCTCATGTTCGTGCACAATGTAGTGTCCCTTATCATCCTTTAACTTTTGACTCTCATAAGCAATCAAATGTCCTTACTGTATGATAACTCCACTAATGGAGAAGTCTGAAGCATCTGTATGGACTTCAAAGGGTCTTGTGTGGTCCGACAATCATAGCACAGGTTCCCTCCTAAGGCTTCCTCCAAGCCATCAAAGGCATCTTGGCAAGCTCTTGTCCAGAACCATACTCGATTTTTCTTCAGCAAATCCGTGAGGGGCGCAACAATGAGGGAGTAGCCTTCAATGAATCACCGATAGTAATTTGCCTATCCATGCGCATACACCATTCATGAATGACTCTTATCTTTCGCCTGTCCATGCGCAACAAACCACGCCCCATAATATGGCTAAGGAAGTTGATCTCCTCCTGTCCGAAGAAACACTTCTCTCGCTTGACACATAGGTCATTCTCCTTCAGCACCTGAAACACTTTGCAAGTGCCCAACATGATTCTTTATGCTGCTGTTGTAGATCACGATGTTATCAAGATAGACTACCATGAACTTTCAGAATAGGATATGTACAGTGCAGAGCTCTACTGAGTAGAAAATGCATCGAGTGTAGGAATGTGCGGTATGCGTTCGCTTGATCAGTAGCGTGCAATGGTAGCACGACATGTGATAGGAATGAGTATCGCCGTTAATGCATCGCTATGTGGTGGCACAGACGTGGAGCGTTGTTTGGATAAGCAGTACCAGCGGATGAGAGGATGTTGCCTTTGGGGATTTGGTTAAGGACCTCTCAGCTTGTAAGAGTGTCGCACGCATAGCGATGTTGGATGCACGGGTGTGTATGGGGGGTAGAGCTAATTCCCTTAGGGATCACATTAGGTGATTCCAACCGAGTATGGTGACTCGGGGCTAGGTGAGTGAATGCCTAGGTGTTGGCAAATGAGTTTGGGTGGTGATCTTCGCTATGGTGTTCAATCATCAACTCGTCTTCGGACTAGGGGCCGCAAGGTCTTGTTCCTTCAATGGCGAGGTTTTGCTATGTGGTGCGTATGGAGCTACAATACGCTTTATGACATACAAGGGTAAGACAAAGTTTGTGCCTCTTTCAAAAGTGATAGCTGGTAAGGGACGATTATTCAGTAAGCAGCATGAACTACATGAAATACGCATTTGGAAATGCGCTTAATTAGCTTCTTCTAGGTAGCTGCGCACGAGGTGATGCGCAGAGCCAATGAAAATGATTCAGCACATGGAAATGTGTTGGTACGCGGCCTTTAGCCGTTAAGCTGGCCAACTTGGGTAGCTTGGTGCGTCGCGGGTTTGTGAAGCATTCTATGTTCGTGATAGAGTGATAAAAAGGCTTGGGGTGGTAAGGAAGGACTGTTGCACCGTACTGTCTTATTGAAAAAAGTAAGCTCGTGACAAATTGACATACGAGTAGAAAGATTCACGGAGACCTTGTTCTTCATTGTGTGTGACACTAAGAGGATAATGATGCTTTATCTTGGTTACGTAATTTTGCGTAGCTGAAGTGTGGTTGATCAAGCATAGAAGCAAGATGTTGGCAGGATGGTATAGAACATATTGTCAATGATAAGCAGAAGTATAAGGTTGTTGTTCAATTGACTAAGAGAACGTAGATAAGTCAAATATTCCTACCAGTTGTGTGTTAAGCTTACAAGTGTAGCGTGACGTTTGCCTTGTGCATGTAGAGAATGCATGTTAGATTCAGCTGGATGGATTTGCACCTTTGGGTATGAGAGACTCAATTAAACTTCTAGATACTTTCCTAAGATTGTGGGTTAGTGGAGTGCCCACATTAAACCGAATGTTCGTTGTTTTGGTCCCTTGAGTTGATTGGTCCTCAATAAATTGTATGTGCAGAGAAAGTTGTTGTTCATGGCTCGTTGATTCCTACGAGAACGTTTTGCTAACTCTAAGAGAGAGTTACAACATGTTGGCTTCAGGAGAAAAGTTTCAGCGTTGGGCCAAAGGTTCCCATGTGAGGATGAGTGCCCAGGAAGACGCTTTGAAGGACCACTTTAGAGTGATACGCAATAAAGTGTCCCCCACTTGAGGACTAGTTTGGATCATTGAAAAACCACAAGTTTGTACTTAAGGGAGTTGATATTCCTGTGACACACGTTAGTGGTCATCTTTCTCTACGAGGACCATGAAAGGCTTGAAATTACCCTTGCTGGGGTTGGAAGGCACCCCAACTATATGCATGAAGATGACAAGTTTATCGTACAGGCGAGGATGACCTGCTTGTATTTGAGACTGCATTGGGATCTCACGAGTAGATAATGCTCGGTGTTGATAAAGCAGAAGACCGTTGTTTAAATGATAGAAGGGGTGTTAAGGAATGAGACTTGACATGTTAAAGGTTGCGACGATGGTGGATGTAAACTAGAAGAAGTTGAGTAGGCTGAAGAAAAAGAGTAAACCAAAGATAAGTATAAAGGAAAACTGACATATCAGTGAAGACTGTGTTCTTACCTGCACCAGCATTGTTGAGGACGACAATGGTTTTGGGTAAGAGAGAATGTCTTGGTCTGATCTTTCAGAATAGGATATATGCAGTGCTGAGCTCTACTGAGTGGAAAATGCATCGAGTGTAAGAACGCGCGGTATGCGTGTGCTTGATCGGTGACGTGCGGTGGTAGCACAACATGTGACAAACATCAGTAACGTCGTTAGTGCATCGTTGAGTGGCGGCACAGACGTGGAGCGTTGTTTGGTTAAGCAGTGCCAGCGGATCAAAGGATGTTACCTTTGGGGATTTGGTTAATGACCTCTCAGCTTGCAATAGCGTCTCACACGTAGCGGTTGGACACACAGGGGTGCATGTGGGTTAGGGCTAATTCTCGTAGGGATCACATTAGGTGATTTCAATCGAGTATGGTGACTTAGGGCTAGGCAAGTGATTGCTTAGGCATCGATGAATGAGTTTGGGTGGTGCACTTCTCTATGGTGTTCAATCATCAATTGGTCTTCAAACTGGGGGCCACAAGGTCTTGTCCCTTCGGTGACGAGGTTTTGCTATGTCGTGCGTATGGAGCTGCAATATGTTTCAAGGCAAGGGTAAGGCAAAGTTTGTGCCTCTTTTAGAAGTGATAGCTGGTATGAGACGACTATGCACTAAGCA
This sequence comes from Nuphar pumila, assembly GCF_984573655.1. Taxonomy (NCBI): domain Eukaryota; kingdom Viridiplantae; phylum Streptophyta; class Magnoliopsida; order Nymphaeales; family Nymphaeaceae; genus Nuphar; species Nuphar pumila. Next base: position 25,075,409 of record NC_143256.1, on the reverse strand, counting down.
ACATGAACTACATGAAATGCGCATTTGAAAAAATGTGCTTGATCAACTTCCGCTAGGTAGCTGCGCATGGGGTGGTGCGCAGGGCCAATGAAAATGATTCAGCACATGAAAATGTGTTGGTGCGCACACAACCTTTGACCATTAGGCTGGTCAGCTTGGCGCATCACGGGTTTGCGAAGCATTCTATACCCGTAATAGAGTGATAGAAAAGCTTGCAGTGGTAAGGAAAGACCGTCGCGCCACACTGGCTGATTGAAAAAAGTAAGCCTGTGACAAGTTCGCTAACGAGAATAATTCATCTAAATGTCGAAGATCCCGACTGTCCAAAAAATGTGACACAAACATACTGACCTAACCTTTAGGTATATAGGACACAAAAGCGTATGCCAACATTTGTTTTTCTTCAAAACACACCGCTAATTTCGGTGAGCCATAGTGTTAATAGTAAATCACATTTGCAATTTATCATAAATGTAATTTAACGTATTTTTATTTATTGTTTATAAATGTAAATTAAAACATATTTGATAAAGAAGATTTTTCTTATTAACAATTAAGTAAAATCTTTGAATCACAAACTACTGAAACTAGGATGAAGTAAAAAGAAAGACAAACGATGGGCATGAGAAAATGAAGAAAAAGGAGGCATAAAGAAGATTGAGCAAGTATTTTTGGTGTTGAAGGGTGGTGTGGCCAATGATGGTTTTAGTATTTAAAAATGAAAGGTGACGATAGTTTGTGTTAAAAAAAGATTGTGTAGTAGTGGTGGTGGTGAATCATTAGTAAATCTAACCAATTTCACTAGATTATTGTGAAATTGCCAGTCTTACTAAACACGTTAGAGCCAAAGAAATCTTGGTGAGCTGCTTTTATCCACTACAAGATTTAGAAAGCATTAGATGCATTGACATTTCTGCACAGGTAATAAATTACAATGACTGGAGACAAGAGACCTTACTACATGCACATAAACATATATTTACACCTAACTCTCTTCCTCCAACAAGTTGGTCACTTGAAACAGGACAACATGTGATTACCAAGTTCCAAATCCATCCCTGTTTCTTTTATCCATGGCTATATCTGGAAAACTTAGCACCCACCTGTAGTGGCAGCCTTAATTGTTGCAAACAAAAACATAGTCCGCAAAAACTTATGTCAAAATATGTGTAGGGGGGAGCGCCAAAGTTGAGCAGCAGTACTTGATTCTTGGTAGAATTTCAATACCAATCTGCTCCAAGAAAGGAAGGAATGCATGTTACATGGACTGGAGAAACCTTGGTACTTGCAACAGTTTGGAGGACAAAATTCTATCTACACAACCCCCATGTTTCAAGATAGTGTCCAAGCTTCTCCATTCCCCCAAACCATTCAACTTCTCCAGAGGCAAGTGCAAGGGAGAAGTCCTGCCCATGGGAGAAAATGGAAGCATCATGACAGTGGGAGCTTCGCTCTCATCCACCCGCCAAAGTATCTCAGTACCACCGGTCCCAAGGAAGACAATTCAAACACCAGCAGAAAGCAACTTTTCAAGAAGTACCACCGGTTGATCGACATGAACACAAACAGATGATCATTTCTGGCAACACCGCTCAGATTTCGAGATGAAGAACCTGTTTGAATGAACATATCATCAAAGTTCCAGGAATGAAGAAGAACCAAGCTGTGGTGATTCCCCTCAGTCAATTTCTCCTTCCTCAACATCACCAAATTCAGGAAGTGAGGTAGGATCAGCAGTAACATCAGGCAGACCATCATCCTCGTCCTCCTCCTCATCCTTCCTGTATAACCCAAGTTGCTCAAGAGGGTTACTTCCACCAAGTTTGAATCCTGCAGTCATACTATCTTCACAGTGATCAGGGCTTGTTTCGTCAACAGAGCTAGGTAAATGCTCTGGCAATGGGGCAGAACGAAGCATTTCTAAATCTTTGAGGAATTGGCGATTCTCATCAATCTCGACAGTCTTCTCCATCTGCAAAATGCTTGGCACATTAGAAATCAGGTTTTGTTATATGGGGGCAGAAGCTTCTTCTTTCTATAGTAATATCAGGTTACCTTTTGCAATGCCAGGCGTGCAGCCTCACGCTCTAGCTCCCTCTTTTTCTTAAGTTCAGCAGCAGCAACTGCTTCAGACTGTCTTTGAGCATCCTCTGCAGCTTTTGCTTCTGCTTGTATACGTGCCCTCTCTGCCCCCCAAATTACAAAACAAGAGAAACTTGTGTTAGTACAACAATGAAAATATAGACTCTCTTGCAAAGCATTGACGTGACCCGCATATACTAAAATGATCAGCAGAGATTCTCAAGACTGTGAGCCAATGCAAGGTTAGCAAAGAGGAGATTCTATACACATTTTCATTGAGCATGAGTTAATCAGCTGAATAGGTTAAGTCTTATAACCCTCCATCCCCGCCTTCTCCACATGTAACAAGTTCCAGGTACAAGGATCTCATCAAAAAACTTGTTCGACAACCAAAGCACACAGATGTAGATCAACAGAAGAAAAAAATAAGTAAACAAGCTACACTGCTTCAAGCACCTCAGGATCAGATCTAAGACCAGCCATGTCATATAGATGTGTACTGCCTGATGTGCAAGTTTGATATTTTTTTTTGAAAAATAGGCCAAGGACATAGATTTTTTAAATTTTTAATCAATAAAAAACTGTTTTTTATATTTTAGTATATAAAAATATATATTATTGCAATTTATTAAAACATTAACACATCATGAAAATGTCCAATAACATGTCCGACTTGTGTCACCCACGACACATCCTCTAAATGGTGTCACTGGAACATAGGTTACCAGGCCTCCAAGTTATGAAAACAGGCTCAACAAGGAAGCTCGAGCCTGCCCAAGCTCAACTAACAAATACCTGAATTAAGAAAAGACAGACAACTAGATTGAATTCTTCATATATCCTGAGCAATTAACTAACAAGGCAAATGAGCTTATCAAGCTTTTAGCGTGCCTATAACTCGAGCTCTCAAAGCTTAGCTCATTTACTAAACAAACAACAAGTCGACTCTGAGCATGCTGCAAGAAGCTAGCTCATATTCCACCCCTAAGCCACATGGCCCCACAACAAGATGGTCACTTTACAATCACTTACAACTCCAACACTAGCAAGGCAAAGAACATATAGTCATGGTACTCCCCAAGACAAAGTAGGAGGCCCTACGGCATAACAAAAACAAACGACAAAATGCTGACCTTCTCTTTGTTGCCTATCAAGCTCCTCTCGCTCACGGCGCAGTTTCTCACGGTCTCCCTTCTCACACTGTTTTAGTAAATAGAAACCACCACATATTTCATATCCAGCATTCAAGCTTCCTACTGTCACTTCACACAAACACCCGCTTGAAATATGATTTACCTGGTCAAGTGTCTTCTCACGAGCCTTAAGAATTGTGTCAGCAAATCGGCTCCTCAATAGAGTTGCTCGATAAAGCTTCTTGGGGGAGACCTGCTTTTCAGGAGGAATATTCTCCCCTAAAAATGTTTACAGTGGAAGATTAAGCTCATGCAGCTACAAGATGCAAAACAACCTTCATGCTCAAATTTCTCTTATCAGAATCATGCTTACCCTGATGATGACTGTCAGCTCCATTTGAGATGGCTTTAGATTGTGAATTCTGATCAAGTTCAGCCAACTCACTAACAGGGCCTGCAAGAACATGCAGATGAAGGTATTTCAGTATCATAAACTGTTCATCAGAAAATCAATACAAAATGATATTTCATCATATTCAGGAAGTATGCAACAAAAGAGAAGCAAACTCGAGAACTCACGACTCTCATCATCAGTTTGAAGTTTTTCACTTCCTCTCTGATCCGAAGTCAGCCCAGAGAATATTGTTTCCTACGGAGGAAAGGAAACATAAACACTACTTGCAAAAGCACTTAATGACACAACAAAAACATAATAAGATTGTTTTAAATGGCAATAGCAAATGCCATAATGACATCTGAAACCAGCATTTGAATAAAAACATGATATACTACTTTTGATGAGACAAGTTGATGACCAACCTTGACAGCTGCTGCAGGTGATACAGCTTTGGCTCCATCTGATTCACTTCCAGAAGAACTTCCAGAGTCTGAATCTGCAAATTCCAGCCACATTTTATCCCACAAATAATGATCAACAGCCATTATAATCTGATATTTGAAACAAGCTTTGCATCTCAAGCTTCTGAAAAGATGGAAGGCATTTTACAGATCCGTAGACTGTTTTTCCACCATGATTAGAAAAAACAGGAGTTGCATTTTTTTTCCACATCACCCTTCCTCATTCATTAACTAAACAAGTATGCTATTTGCAAAAGGGTAGTGTTCAACCTCAAACTTCAAGACGCAATAGACACTCATATATATACAAAAATAGTGTCTTCATCAAATTAAACATTATATTATTAATTTTTTTGTGATAACATCATAACCCTGTAAAAGTAAAAAAGTTCAGGATATAACAGAGAGCAAGAACAGAGTCCGTGAAATTACTTTTTCCTATCAAATAAACCAAGATCAAGCTCAATACGGAATTATCTATTTTTCTGACAAATTAATTAAATCAGTTACAAAGTTATGAATTTTTTACACCAATATGAGGAAAACGCTACAAAATCAAGTAGTTATATACGAACCACTGGAAGAAGATGCAGAATCACTACTTGAGCTGCTTGAACTACTACACTTGCTACTACGTGGTACCATGTCCTTTTCTATTTCAACAGGAGGGTAATTCGAAACAGGAAGATCATTTCCACCAATATCTACATCCTCATCAGCAAGCTCGTTCGCTAATAGTAGATGGTGAAAAGTTTAGCAGAATATCAAACATTATCAGAGATAGTCAATCAAACAATTAAATATAATCAGAAACTAGAAATCAAATGTAGAACAAATGAAAGGTGACAGAAATATGGGAGAAGAAAAAAGTAACCTTTGCAAGGTTGCATCAATGAATTACTAAGCCCAGACTCGTTTAAAATCTGCATCAAGAAATCAAAAGATTCATCAATCATAAGAATGAGAAAAAGATGGACCTCCAACAAGGGTCCAAACATTGTGTGTAAAGCATTGAGAGAGAGAGAGAGAGAGAGAGAGAGAGAGAGAGAGAGAGAGAGAGAGAGAGAGAGAGAGAGAGAGAGAGAGAGAGAGAGAGAGGATACCTCTACATCAATTGGCTCCACGTCAATCTGCTCAGCCTTCCGTTGATGCACTTGCTTCTTCTTTAGATAGTCATCCAAAAGCTTACGCAACGTAAACAGAACATTATCACTCAAAGAATCAATATCAATCTCTATTTCGTCTTCGTTATTCTGGTTGGTGTTTTTGCTATGTTCCCTTAAGAAGTCGACAACATGCTCCAGCATATCACCCGTCAAATTCTCCAAATCCGTGCTAAGCTTGTGCTTCTCTGCATCTGTCATGCCACGCTTCGCACTCTCTACATTGGCCTTATCATTCACATCCGTGATTTTCCGCTTCTTTTGGGACAATATACCCCCTTCTACCTGCCGACTCTGCTCCAAAAAAACTGGTTCTGGGGCAACCGCTGGCACGCTGGTAAGGTCAGTAAAAGTCTGAGCATTTTTTGTGGATATCTTCTTCTCAATGGCTTTCCATCTCACTTCAAAAAACTTGCTGAGAGTGTCGGCCATGATATGAACATCGTTACCAGGTGGATTGTATGTCATTGCATTCGAGAAGGTAAGCCTCACATCTGCTGCAAACGCATGAGGGCTAGGGTAAGCGCCTGAAGCAAGACTGCTCTTAATCGTTCCGAGGTCCATTGGATGCTTGATAATGTGAAAGTAGTCAAGTAAGTTCAGCTTAACAACATCCACTGGAGCATTGAATACCCAACCAAACTGATGTGTTATTAGACGCTTAAGCAGCGCTTCACACTGTTTCATCACCGAACAATCCTTGTATTTTGCTTTACTAACATCTGAGTCCATCAGTTTGAATCTTCCAGAGGGCCCGCGCTTCAACAGCGCCGCATTCTTGCTGGCAAAAGACCGACTTTTCACCCCGCTAGAAGATAATTCAGGCAAATCTACGTGACCATTCTTCTTATTTGATTTTCCCTTACCATTAGCACTAACTGAAGGACCAACTGGCGCCTTTTCGACACTGGATTTCCAACTGCGGACGTCACTAGAGGAAGATAATGCCACCCCATTGAAGCACCTTGAAGCTATCTTCTTTTGGAGGCTGCGAACCTGTTCCAGCTCCATCCTGAACTTCCTCTGCAACTCCCTCCTTTCGGCCCTAGACATGTTTGCAATCGAAAAAACCTGAAACGGAACACCAAAAGCATCTGACCTGTCCACGTTTAAACTCATCGACTTCCTCATTGGCGCACACGAATCCTCTGAAGCAGTCAATTCGGTATCAATCCTACCGGAGCTCCCAAACCCCCCACTGTCTAAATTCCACGCGCCGTTGCGCACCGCAACTCCATCCGATTCACCCATAGTTTCAAGCCTATAATCGGGAACGAAACTCCCCACATAACCCCTCGACGACTTCTGCGATTTCCCCATCGCGATTCCCTGCACCTTGCACAATTCGCTACAAAAACTGATGATGACGCCATGAAAGAATTGGAAGGCAAACCATATCAGAAACACCAAAATCTTTCATACCCACAAATTACGAAACCGCGAGAAATCGAATTTAATCTTCCCAAACAACTTAAACCCACTACCGATCCTCGCCAACAAATTCAAAAGCGAAATTCCCCGCAAGGAATCGATTGGACATGACGGCGAACAATGAAACCCTAATCACAACACCCGAACGCTTCACCACCAAACCCTGCAGTGAAGAATCACGCAAAACAAGAACCCAATCGTGAAAATGCAAGAAAATGAGACAAACAGGAAATGATACCAAATATCGAATGCAAAACCTGGATCTGGAGCACCGAAATCCCTCCTCTTCCTTCTTCAGAGAGAGAGAGAGAGAATTATAATATAAAGTATAAACGAAGGATCGCACGCTCGCCCACTTAGTCGACCCGATACTTATAGAGAACGAGGCCAGGCCCGCCGACCCAGCCTGGCCGTCCACTAGGGGCCCCATCGAGCGGCTGTGAGAACTTCACATTCCCGCCCTCCGTTTTCATCTGACGGCTTTGGAGGTAATTTTAGGGCATCCCGTGTCTTTTTTTTAATTTAAAAAATTAAAATAAATCAATTATTCTCTGTATTTCAATTTTAAATTTTTTAATGTTTAATCATCAATAACTTAATAAGAGTGCTCATGACATGGGCCTAATACTTATGTGTCTTGGATGATCCCATGAGAGAGTTCCTATTTCATGTAGAGATATGCTCCCACATCTCCCACCATACTGTTGTGAACTTGGGCCCTTGGATTTACTTTTAGATTATCTAGATTGATGGTTATAGAGAATAAGAGATGTTAGTGGTTTGAATTTGGGTTTGATATCTGATCTAATTTGGGTACACTTTGTTTGATTCGATAATTAAAGTACCTAACTAATAATCAGATATATATATATATATATATATATATATATATATATATATATATATATATATATATATATATATATATATATATATATATATATATATCACTAGAATATGTGAACTATTTTTTTTTTGTTCTTTTCTCTTGAATCTAGCCATACAAATATGATCTGAATGCTTGGTTTTATAAAAACCCGCTCTTGAATCGTCCAATTTTGATGCATAAATGAGATTTTTTAAAGCTTTAAAATCAATAGCTCATAAATATTCAAGCATTCAAAAATTGTATTTTTCATAAAGAATACACTTGATTCCTAGCAAATCCACCATGCCAAGCACATCCACATGGTTGGATTTCGAAAAAAACTATGAAAATGCTCATATTTTTAGTTCTCATATTCTAATTCTCATATTTTAGTGATTCTCTCTCTATATATATATGATTTGGCTTACATTTAAAACAATATTCAATTAGATATTTAAGTTAATTGGGTCTTTTTCCATCTGAATTCAAATATGACTATGATCCAATTACTTAAATCCAACCCTCTTAGATAGGGATGCACAACAAGCCGAGCTAACTCAGGCTCGAGCTCTAGCTCGAGTCATTTAAGCTCAGCTAGGTTTCTGGGTCACAATAATTACAACTCATAGTCTAGTGTAATAGTGTAATGGTGTGTTATTTGTGCACCCGTTGAGGAGATTGGGGATTGAGTTCTAATCAATCTGCGTTTTACTGGCTCACAAAGAGATTGCGTCAAAGAAAAAGGTGTTGGAAACCTACCGCCAGTGAAAACATCTTTGACGCTTAACCAGATGTACATTGCGCCAGAAAAACGTTATTTTCACTGATGCAGCCCCTTGATGCGTCAGTATGACGACTTTTTTATGGGCGGGAGGGAAACAACTTTTTTCCCTCCCTTATTTTTCTTTTCATTCTCCCATTTTCACTGGACGCCCTCCCCACCAGAACTCCATCGTTCTCTTCTCCTTCATCCTCCTCTGCATCGCCGCCTGGATCTGGAAGCAACAGGGGAACTCCTCCTCTTAGTCGTCTTCTACCTCGACAAGCTCCTCCCACGCTCTTCTCCAGCCTCGCAAAAATTAGGGCGACTAATCGAGAACGTCCCTCGACCCCCGAGATTTCCCCACCCTCCGCGAAATCCACGCCGCTGCTTGCCGGAATCTCGATCTCCGAGGGACGGATATCGGCGAGATCGGCGCGTCGGCGCCCTCCGAATATCGCGGATAAAGACTAACCTAGCGTTTGCTTCGATTTTTCTTTTATGTTCTTTCTTTGTGTTCTTCTTCGGTGGGATGGTGCTTTCTCTCTGCATGTGCGTTTGTGTGTGGGAATCTTGGGGCTTTTATCATGCTTACTCGGAAATGGGCGATTTCTGATGGTTTCCGAAACTGTTTGGACGCAACTGCTTATCCCGAAATGCTGGATAAGTTGGGATCGTCCTCTAAAACCCCAGACCCCGTCTTATCCCGTCAGTTGGGAAGCTTGCATTGTGATTCACACTGGAAAACGCAATTTTCGAGCTTATCCTAGTGTTTGTGGGAATTTGATACATAGATAATGGTTTTATTTGTAAAATTAAGACCTTGAAAGCTTGTTATATTGAGCAGGAGATGATGATCCAGAGAAAAGAACCAAGCTAGCACGAGATTTGAATGATCTAACTGGAGAAGGAAACATAGAGAGCATGCTTTTTGTTGAAAAGGGCTTGCGAGAACTAACTACTTTAAATGTTTTCTTTTAATGTCTATTTATTTTTGAGTTGCACGCTAATGTGATTATCTTTACAGAGGGGAATGGAAAAAATGTAGCAGGATGTGGGTAAAAAATGAACAGGATCTAATTCCAAAACGTAGTGCTTGTGTTTTAGAAGTTTTGTCGATATTTTGAAATAGCTAACTTCCAAATGCTAGTTTTATTAGCTTGTGATAAAGGAGTGCCTTAAAATCGTCTCTATATTGTGTTAATTGTCTGTAAATTTCACTAAGTTGGTTCATTTGCATCCTTTAGTCAGTCTTGCAAATGAACTAAGCAATTTTTATTCAATAATGCTATTTCTTGGCTGTTGCATTGGGTGAGTCTAAAGGCGGCTAAGGAGGTATTGAGTGAGTTTAAAGGCGGTGCACCGCTACGTAAGGATACATCATGGTGGAACGAGGATGTCAAATTAGCTATTAAGGTTAAAAGAGAGTGTTATAGAAATCTAAGTAAAAGTCGTGATAATGAGAATTTGGAAAAGTATATGATAGCAAAGAAAGAAGCTAAGAAAGTAGTTCGAAACGTGACAGATAAGGTATATAAGGAGGTTTATGACAAGTTAGATACCAAAGAGGATGAGAAGGATATTTATAGGCTTGCAAAGATAAGAGATAGAAAATCGAGGGATCTGGGTATGATTAAATGCATCAAAAATGAAACTCAAAGGGTTTTAGTCAAAGATGAGGAGAGATGAAAAAATTATTCTGATAAGCTTTTTAATGGAAGTCATGCTCAGGATTTTGGAGACTTATCAATTCTTTTTCATGAGATAAATCATGACTTCATGTGCTAGATTCAAAAGAAAGAAATTGCAGAGGCTTTAAAGAAAATGAAATCAAGGAAGACAGTTGGACCAGATGGTATACCTATCGAGGCTTGGAAATGCTTGGGTGAGAGTGGTGTAGAATGGTTGACAAATCCTTTTAACAAAATTTGGCAGACAAATAAGATGCCTAACGAGTGGAGGAAGAGTACTTTGGTGCCTCTATATAAGAATAAGGGTGACATACAAGATTGCACAAACTATCGTGGTATAAAACTCATGAGTCATACTATGAAACTTTGGGAGAGGGTGATTGAGCATAGGTTGTCATGATATCGGAGAATCAATTTGGTTTTATGCTTGGAAGATCAACTATGGAAGCTATACATCTTCTTAAACAAATTATTGAGAGATATAGAGAGAGGAACAAAGATTTGTATATGGTTTTTATTGATTTAGAGAAGGCATACGATAAAGTACCTAGGGATGTTCTCTGGTGGACAATGATGAAGAAAAGTGTTTCTCTCAAGTACATTAGTATACTTAAAGATATGTACGAAGAAGTAGTAACCAATGTCCGCACTTATGGAGGGGTGACAAATAATTTTCCTATAACAGTTGGGTTACAACAAGGATCTACATTGAGCCCTTTCCTATTTGCTATAGTGATGGATGAGCTTACGAAAACAATTCAAGAAAATGTGCCATGGTGTATGTTGTTTGCTGATGATATTGTTTTGATTGATGAGTCTAGAGTTGGGTTAATGCTAAGTTAGAATTATGGAGACAGACATTGGAAGCAAGAGGTTCTACGTTGAGTAAGAGTAAGACAGAATATATGGAATGTCGGTTTAATAAGCAACGCAGTAGTGATGAGAGTGTAGTGAAGCTTGGCGAGCAAGAAATATCGTTGGATGACTATTTCAAATATTTGCGATCTATCATTCAAAAGGATGGAGAAATTGATGGAGATGTAAACCATAGGATAAAGGTTGGGTGGATGAAATGGAAAAGCGCAACTGGAGTGTTGTGCGATCGTAGAATGCCATTGCGGTTGAAGAGAAAGTTTTATAGGACGACAATTAGGCCCGCTTTACTATATGGTACGGAATGCTGGGCTGCAAAGAGACATCATATTCAAAAAATGAGTGTAGTTGAGATGCGTATGCTTCGATGGATGTGTGAAAATACAATAAAAGATAAGATTCGAAACGAGGAGATACGTAAGAAGGTAGGCGTTGCATCCATTGAAAATAAGATGAGAGGAAATCGTTTACGGTGGTTTGGGCATATTCGGCGAAGGCCTAATGATGCTCCAGTTAGAAGGATGGAGAAATGGCAAAATATATTAGTTAAAAGAGGTCGGGGTAGGCGTAAGAAGACTTGGATGGAGATGATAGGAAAGGATATGAATGCTTTGAACCTCACCGAGGACATGACATTGGATAGAAATGATTGGAGGAGAAGGATTCATGTGGAGGACCCAGAATGATTTTCCTTTTTGGTTCATATCGCCGACCCCAATTGTTTTGGGATGAAGGCGTAGTTGTTGTTGTTGTTGTTGCTATTTTTTGGCTGTTGGAATCCTTGTCTGTGTGTGGGTGCTTGTTCTTCACTCTTTTTTATGCATGATGCTGATTATATTTTGTTGTTGATGCTTTTTGGTTCAAGGTAGAGGATGTTGCTGTGCTCGCTCTTGCACAACATGGGAGGCCAAACTTGGCTTGGATGGTTAATCATTCACTTTCAGGTTTGTTTTTCTATTGGCCAATATCTGCTGCATTCTCCACAATATGATGACCTTTACATATTGTCAGGCATGGTGCTATGCCATTGTTGTTGTTGTTTGTTTTTTTGTCTTTTCTCCTGATTGATAATTTGTTCCTGATTTTGTATTGTGGGAAGCTAAGAGTGCATATTTTTATGATAGGCACTTACATTTACTTGTTTGAGTGTGGACATTTATTGTCAACTTTTTTGGCTTATGTTGACTTGTGTCAAGTTGCTAATGCTGTCTCTGTTCTGTAGTTGTAGCCAACAGATTTTCTGAACATGTAAATTTGAGTGATTATTGGGATGGTCACTGCAGCTTAAACAACAGTGCATACATGTTTGACTGGATATTTTGTGTATGATTGCTGTTCTGGAACTTTGAACCAGGAAAATGCATTTTTTCCTCAATCCCTTTAGATGAAGAAGTGTTCTCTCTTTTGTCTTTGTTTTTTACATGTAGATCACGACCTTTCCCCTTATTTTTTTAGTTTGCCAAAATCTGCAGAAAGCACAGCCGTGGCATTCTGCTTTCTGTGCAGACCAATGTGCCTGTTGTCTGTAGTGCATGTGTCTCCAAAAAGTAATGTTTGATTATGTTGGTGCCAGCAAAAAATGCCATCATCCTACTATAAAGTTATAAACTTCCACTTCTCTTTTGGTTATGCATCAGATGATAAGTCCTCTAGTTCCAAAGTATGTGGAGGCATTTGGTAATCTATTTCCTCAATGCATTGTTCTTAAAATATCTTACATGTACATTTTCTTTCTTTCTCCATGTCTGTGTGTGCATGCATAAATGTATCTGTATATTGTACAATGTGATCTATGGCATCACTCGAAGCACCCAGTACGGCACCAAAAGGTGCCAACATCAACATCGGTACACTGGGCATTTTGAAGGACCTATGTCACATAAATATTCATTACCCTGCTAAGCATAAATTTGCTTCACTCTGCTTCTCTGCAAAACCAAGTGTAAAATGTTTTCCCAATCTTTTCCTGTCACGTAAAGAAAAGGAAAAGAAAAATGGGTGATAATTGTTTAGACATGTTCTTATACCTTCATTTCTATGTAGTTTTTGTTTTTTTTTTCTCCTTTCTTTCCTTGTGAATAATATATAAACTTCTGTATTCTCTCTAAATTAAAGATCTGCACGGGGGACATGCAAAGAATAATATATTGGTATGTTAAATTTTGCTATTTGATGAATTGTTTAGGATGTTCTAGGAAGATTCCATAGAGAGCACATTTTGAGAAACTAGAGTCATCTTAATTTTTTGAACAAGAATATGCATTTTTTACTAAGTTCGTTCTTGTGAACTTAATGCTACTTTAAAATTTAGTTTGTCATAACCAGCAGTGAAAATGTTGTCCGCCTCAAGCCTTGAGGTGCATGTGTTGGGGTAGGGCATCGAGAAAAGTGCTTGCCTCCTCTAGGGAGGCAAAAAATGATCGACCAGTGGTGGTGTAAGATAATTTTGTGCAGTAACATAACATCCTTCTTTCATTAATAATTTGATTGCACACTCTGGTTTTTGCATATTTCAACTACAAGTTCAAGCTTTAACATTGTTAAATCGCCTTCGACTCTTTGTTAACTGTGGCTTGACTATTAAAAAAGAAAAAGAAAAAGACCAGTTTGGGTCCAAGATAGATCTTCTACATTGGAATGGGATGTTAAAATGAAAACTACTTAAAACTCCCATGGCTTTGAATGTCAGATTACAGGAGAACTAGGATGGAGATGAGCTTCCAAAGGAGGCAAAATATAGAATTGTAGTGGGGGCTCTTCAATATCTAAAATTCATTTAGCTGCTTGTTTGATGTCCTTTATCAGTTTATTCACTTAAAAGCTGATCTTTTCTGCATGTCACCTCTCAGTGCTCTCACTTCCTCCAAGTTTTGGTGTTGAAGATTGTTTGATGGTTCTGTCTATCTGCTTGTTTGTATTTATATGGTTGTCTATTGACCATCTTTTGCTTTTGTTTTTCAGTGAGCATGCGGAAAGATTTGGTTATGGTGTAGTGGAGCGATTTGTTGGACATGGTGTTGGTAGAGTGTTTCACTTTGAGCCAATTATATTGCACCACCGTAAGTCCAACTCTGTATTATTCAAATAAGTGAAGGTTAATATATTTTATTGGGATGCAGACTTATAATTTAGGTTATAAATTACCTCTCTAATATTATCAAAATTGGCATCTCTCTTCCAACATATGGTGCTATTTGAAATCTTTTTTTTTTCCTTCAATTTCAGATCTTTTATGTTCTATTGCCTAAATGTTCCTTGTGTATATGGCGAATTAACTTCCACATTTTCCACTGCCTCATAGTTGTGAGATGGCTCATTTGCATGCAATGACAAACCTAGCTCATGGTTGAAGGTAAAACAGTCACTATAGGTATATATGTAATGCCATGCAAATTAAAAACAATAAAATCTTGTTTTTCAAAAACTAGCAAGAATTTGAATTTTTTTAATAAATCTCACAAATTTTTCAGCAAAATCTTGGCAATAAAAAAATAAAATAAAAAATATGAAAAATATTTTTATAAGAAAATATTAATAACAATTATTCAAAAATAAAAATACATGTTTTTTTCACGATAAATAGCCATTTAAAATGTCAATATTGCTTTTAAATCATGGTATTTATGTTTTTTCATAAATCTCATGATATTTTGAAAATCTCGCAAGAAATTGCCATTTTAAACTTTCAGGCAATTTCTCATGATATTATCATGAGATTTTCATAAATCTCGCGATATTTGTCACTATGATGCCATGGTTGAAGGTCAAACCTGGACTCATAATTGTGAAATACCTCATTTGTTCCAGCATTAGTTCAGAGCAGATTCAGTGATCGGGCAAAAGTACTTGCCCCAGTCACTGACACCCACATCACAACCTCCTCCCCCCATCCTACTTTGCCTTGTAGTCAACATTTATCCTTTGTATCACTTTCTTCATCTTACTGTCTTTCCCCACATCATTCTAAAGAAAATCATGACAGCTTTATGTGCCACATATAACTAAATTTTTCTTGTTGATCCAATCATGTATGTTTGATTCTCGAATGTGAGGAACTGTAGAACCGATCCTTACAATGGGAAGTATAGAGTGTGTTACATGGGATGACAACTAGACCACACTTACAGCTGATGGCAGCCTTGCTGCACAGTGTGATTCTACAATTTTGATCTCTAGGACTAGTGCTGAGATTTTGACCAAGTGCTGATGTCAAAAAACAATGAGATGCTTCATATAACATTTAATTGTTATCTTTTTTTCCTGGAGACAAAAATGTCCTTTATAATTGTAAAAATTATTGTCATTTTTAATGCAACAATCTTGTTTGATTAGTTGTCTCATGCTTCAGTGTTAACTTGTGTGTGTGTGTGTGTGTGTGTGTGTGTGTGATATCTTTGATATGTGTTAAAGAGTTCCAATAGTCAATGATCTGAGGAGTAAATTGATTGCAGTTTTGTGGGTTTCCTTTGCTGTGGACGTATCTAGTGATTTCTTAACTATTATTCTGTTTATATTTTCAGTTTTAGTTTTTTTTTTCTTTTTTTCTGTTTTTTTTATTAGTTTGGTGCCTTTATATAAGAATAAGGGTGATATACAAGATTGCACAAACTATCGTGGTATAAAACTCATGAGTCATACTATGAAACTTTGGGAGAGGGTGATTGAGTCTAGGTTGAGGAAGGTTGTCATGATATCGGAGAATTAATTTGGTTTTATGCCTGGAAGATCAACTATGGAAGCTATACATCTTCTTAGACAACTTATTGAGAGAAATAGAGAGAGGAACAAAGATTTGCATATGGTTTTTATTGATTTGGAGAAGACATACGATAGAGTACCTAGGGACGTTCTCTGGTGGACAATGATGAAGAAATATGTTTCTCTCAAGTACATTAGTATAATTAAAGATATGTATGAAGGGGTAGTAACCAATGTCCGCACTTGTGGAGGGGTGACAACCAATTTTCCTATAACGGTTGGGTTACATCAAGGATTTGCTTTAAGCCCTTTCTTATTTGTTATAGTGATGGATGAGCTTACAAGATCCATTCAAGAAAATGTGCCGTGGTGTATGTTGTTTGCTGATGATATTGTTTTGATTGATGAGTCTAGAGCTGAGGTTAATGCTAAGTTAGAATTATGGAGACAGACATTGGAAGCAAGAGGTTTTAAGTTGAGCAAGAGTAAGACAAAATACATGGAATGTCAGTTTAGTAAGCAACGAAGTAGTGATGGGAGTGTAGTGAAGCTTGGTGAGCAAGAAATACCGGTGGATGATTGTTTCAAATATTTGGGATCTATCATTCAAAAGTATGGAGAAATTGATGGAGATGTAAATCATAGGATAAAGGTTGGGTGGATGAAATGGAAAAGTGCAACTGGTGTGTTGTGCGATTGTAGAATGCCATTGCGGTTGAAGGGAAAGTTTTATAGGACGACTATTAAGCCCGTTTTACTATATGATACGGGATGTTGGGCTGCCAAGAGACATCATATTCAAAAAATGAGTGTAGCTTAGATGGATGTGTGAAAATACAATAAAAGATAAGATTCAAAACGAGGAGATACGTAAGAAGGTAGACATTGCGCCCATTGAAAATAAGATGAGAGAGAATCGTTTACGGTGGTTTGGACATATTCGGCGAAGGCCTAATGATGCTCCAGTTAGAAGGATGGAGAAATGGGAAAATATATTAGTTAAAAGAGGTCGGGGTAGGCCTAGGAAGACATGGATGAAGGTGATAGGAAAGGATATGAATGCCTTAACCTCACCGAGGACATGACATTGGTTAGAAATGATTGGAGGAGAAGGATTCATGTGGAAGACCCAGAATGATTTTCTTTTTTGGTTCATATCGCCGGCCTCAATTGTTTTGGGATGAAGGCGTAGTTGTTGTTGTCTGTTTTTTTTATTAGGTTGGTATTTTTTTTTTGTTTTAATAAGAGGTTTGTGATTTGATATTGGTGAACAGATCTTGGCTCCTCTGCCTATTGTTTTTCTGTTTCATTGTTTAACTTTTAACTTAACCCAATCTCTGTTATTAATTGATGGTTTGGGTTGTCATACAAGTTTTCTTCTGACATTTTATGATGATTTGGGGAATATAAACATAGGAGTGAATTCAGAGATAGCAATAAACAGGTATTCCACATCTTTAAATGATCACCTTGTTGATTTGGTACTTCATCCTGCAGGTATGAACCTCTGCAATGGTCTGAACCTAAGATTCACTGGAAAAAGAATCTTGCAGCTGACATGATCACTGTACTTATTGATGGATTTAAGATCGGGGTGTGCGCACAGAGGACTCCAGGAGAAGAGAAGAGGATTGTGAAGTTGATTAACGACCTACATCAAAGAGGATCCTTGAACCTCTTTCAGTTGGTTTGCAGAAGTAGGGGGCTGGAGAATTTAACCTTCTCTGGGTAGCCGTTATCCAGCCTAACTATCTCATTGGATTCTTAAACATGCTGGGAATCCAATGTATAGTAGACCCCACCATGATCCTGGTGGTACATATCTCAATGACCCACTTAATGGGTCATTGGATTCCATGTGAGACCCATATGGTCACACTGGATCCATATCAGGATCCAACACCTTCCACTTGACCATATGGGGTGAACACCCATATTTATCATAATCAGTGCATTATGTATCGCACTCATGACATTATGAGGTTACATACGCTAGTTGGATTTTTTCTTCATGATATATCCCTATCATGAGGTTATTCACAAACTAGGTTGTTTTTCCATCATGTTATAATTTTCAAGTATTCACTATTCACTGTATATTAAGTCATGCGGTCCACGAATACATCATAATGTGAGTCTCACATAGTCATGGAGTTTTTTGGTTCTTTCATGACTATACCATAGGTATGCACACTAGTGGAGTACCATGAAATTCATAAATTCATGATTTGCCAAAACATAGCAAATACTCTCACTTTTCATGTGCATTATCACATATTGATTACTACCTGATCATTTTAGATCAATATATCCGGATCCAAATAGTCATAAGAGTGACTCACCAACACCATTTAGCATTTTATGCATGAAAAATAAAATATCCCTTCATGCATTTATACAAACATAATATATGGAGCATTATGATTATTTATCATTATTACAGATAAATATCCTCACATACATGGGCAAAATTATAATTCCGCTCCCACTTTTCCATGCATTGCATTTTAAGCAATATTTGCATTAAACCATGACATTATGTGGTTTTACATACGCTAGTTGGATTTTTCCTTCATGATATATCCCTATCATGAGGTTATTGGCAAACTAGGTTGTTTTTCATGAAGTAAGTCATAAATCTCATACCCAAATCCAATTTGGATATGAATCAAATTCATATCCAATGAGAGTTATCTCATTATCATTTGGATATGCCACAATATGATAAGCCAATTACCAGGTTTTAATCAAACTACAAGTTTGGACATTTAAGTTCAGATCCATATAAATTAGGACCACAAAATTGGATCGATGCCAAATCCAAAACATGAATCATAATGTGAAGCATAATAACAATGCAATAACTCAAAAGAATTTCATGATTTAAAAGCATAATAACAATGCAATACACTGCCGGTCTCAAGCCCGGATAAAGGAGGAGGGTTGCGGTAGGCCTGTGACAGCCAGCATAAAAACTTAGTCATACCCTATGAATATGAACCAACATGAGAATTTCGTTGGGGCGTTCCCTATTGAGCGACACACTATACTCAATAGGCCCGGAGGCAGTGATAAATGGGCAAGGGTTGCTAGGTCGTCGCCCGAAAGCGACGCGTCACACCGGCGCCCTGGTGTGGTGTCAAATAGGCAATGGTTCCCTCACTTTGTTGGATGGGTGGGGGGTAAAGAAGTTAGTCTAAGACCATAAAATTAGGTTAGCCACTTGGAACATAGGGTCTTTAACTGGTAAGTTGGTAGAGTTAGTAGATGTTATGTGTAGGAGAAAGATTGATATTTTATGTCTACAAGAGACCAAATGGGTAGGTGAGAAAGCAAAAGTGATAGAACCTTGGGGATATAAGATTTGGTATACAGGAATAAATAGGAATAGGAATGGAGTAGGGATTGTTATGAGTCGTGAGTTTATAGATAATGTAGTTGAGGTCCGTAGGAAGGGTGATAGGATTTTACTTATTAAATTAGTATTAGGTACGGATATTATTAATATTATTAGTGTTTATGCACCTCAAGTAGGTTTAGATGATTCCATTAAGCATCAATTTTGGGAAGATTTAGATGGAGTAGTACAAGGAATATCTTATGGAGAAAGGCTTTTCATCGGCGGTGACCTTAATGGGCATGTAGGCATTAGTAGGGATGGATTTGAGAGTATCCATGGAGGCTATGGTATAGGAGAAAGAAACAAAAGTGGAGAAATGATTTTAGATTTTGGTTTATCCTATGATATGATCTTAGCAAACACTTAATTTAGGAAGAGGGAGTCTCATCTAGTAACATTTAAAAGTGGGGTTAATACGAGTCAGATAGATTTTTTCCTACTTAGAAAGAGAGATAGGGGTTATTGCATCGATTGTAAGGTTATACCGGGAGAAAGTGTAGCTACACAACATAGAGTCTTAATTTTATATTTTAGAATTAGACAATGCCGCAAAAAGGATAGACCTAGGATAGATCCTAAAATTAAGCGGTGGACACTGAAATGAGCTAAACAAGGAATGTTTATAGAGCAGGTAGTTAAGGAAGCTGATTGGTGTCTCGAGGAGGACTCAGAATCAATGTGAAATAAGATAGCGGGTGGCATGAGAAATGTGGCTAAGGAGGTATTGATTAAGTCTAAAGGTGGTGCACCACTAGGTAAGGATACATCGTGGTGGAACGAGGATGTCAAATTAGCTATTAAGGTTAAAAGAGAGTGTTATATAAATCTAAGTAAGAGTCGTGATAATAAGAATTTGGAGAAGTATATGATAACAAAGAAGGAAGCTAAAAAAATAGTTCAGAACGCGAGGGATAAGGTATATAAAGAGGTTTATGACAAATTGGATACCAAAGAGGGCGAAAATGATATTTATAGGCTTGCAAAGATGAGCGATAAGAAATCGAGGGATTTGGGTATGGTTAGATGTATCAAAGATGAAATGCAAAGGGTTTTAGTCAAAGATAAGGAGATTAAGGAGAGATGAAAAGATTATTTTGATAAGTTTTTTAATGAAAGTCATGCTCAGGATCTTGGAGACTTCTCCATTCCTTTTCATGAGATGAATCGTGACTTCATGCACAAGATTCAAAAGAAAAAAATTGCAGAGGCTTTGAAGAAAATAAAATCAACAAGGGCAGTTGGCCTAGATGGTATACCTATCGAGGCTTGGAAATGCTTGGGAGAGAAAGGTTTAGAATGATTGACAAATCTTTTTAACAAGATTTGGCGGACAAATAAGATGCCTAATGAGTGGAGGAAGAGTACTTTGGTGCTTCTATATAAGAATATGGGTGATATACAAGATTGCACAAACTATCGTGGTGTAAAATTCATGAGTCATACTATGAAACTTTGGGAGAGGGTGATTGAGTCTAGGTTGAGGAAGGTTGTCATGATATCAGAGAATCAATTTGTTTTTATGCCTGGAAGATCAACTATGGAAGTTATACATCTTCTTAGACAACTTATTGAGAGAAATAGAGAGAGGAGCAAAGATTTGCATATGGTTTTTATTGATTTGGAGAAGGCATACGATAGAGTACCTAGGGACGTTCTCTGGTGGATAATGATGAAGAAAGGTGTTTGTCTCAAGTACATTAATATAATTAAAGATATGTATGGAGTATTAATCAATGTCCGCACTTGTGGAGGGGTGACAACCAATTTTTCTATAGCAGTTGGGTTACATCAAGGATCTGCTTTAAGCCCTTTCCTATTTGCTATAGTGATGGATGAGCTTACGAGATCAATTCAAGAAAATGTGCCGTGGTGTATGTTGTTTGCTGACGCTATTGTTTTGATTGATGAGTCTAGAGCTGAGGTTAATGCTAAGTTAGAATTATGGAGACAGACATTGGAAGCAAGAGGTTTTAAGTTGAGCAAGAGTAAGACAGAATACATGGAATGTCGGTTTAGTAAGCAACAAAGTAGTGATGGGAGTGTAGTGAAGCTTGGTGAGCAAGAAATACCGGTGGATGAATGTTTCAAATATTTGGGATCTATCGTTCAAAAGTATGGAGAAATTGATGGAGATGTAAATCATAGGATAAAGGTTGGGTGGATGAAATGGAAAAGTGTAACTGGAGTGTTGTGCGATCGTAGAATGCCATTGCAGTTGAAGGGAAAGTTTTATAGGACGACTATTAGGCCCGCTTTATTATATGGTACGAAATATTGAGCTGCTAAGAGACATCATATTAAAAAAATGAGTGTAGCTTAGATGCGTATGCTTAGATGGATGTGTGAAAATACAATAAAAGATAAGATTCAAAACGAGGAGATACGTAAGAAGGTAGGCGTTTCACCCATTGAAAATAAGATGACAGCGAATCGTTTACGATGGTTTGGACATATTCGGCGAAGGCCTAATGATGCTCCAGTTAGAAAGATGGAGAAATGAAAAAATATATTAGTTAAAAGAGCTCGGGGTAGGCCTAGGAAGACATGGATGAAGGTGATAGGAAAGGATATGAATGCTTTGAACCTCACCGAGGACATGGCATTGGATTTAAATGATTGGAGGAGAAGGATTCATGTGGAAGACCCAAAATGATTTTCTTTTTTGGTTCATATCGCCGACCCCAATTGTTTTGGCATGAAGGCATAGTTGTTGTTGTTATGCAAATAGAACCTCATATACACCATATGTGCACATACTACATGTCATAGCCCTATATGCATTGAGATATATCACATGCATACCATAAACATACTATTCGACACAAACACATGTAGTATATCAATTCAGAAAAACATGCATAACCACAAAGTGCATATCATAAATATCAAAAGAACACATACTAATATTTAACCATTTATGTACTTATTAGTTTCAATCGTGAAACTCAACCAGGTTCCAACATGCGCACAAGAGTTTCAACTCAGAACTATAGAGACTGGATTTTATCAATCAGTGTAAATTATGTCTGGATCATATTACAGTGAGAAAAAATCTAAAATTTTGAGTAAATATAAGATATGTTAGCTAAACATAGCCACAAACTTTGCCTTAATTCAAGTTTGAAGAAGAGAGAAATAATAATTTTACCAAGACTGGTTGTTCTACTCTTGAACCGACTTATTCGATTCAGCCCATTCGAAGAAGCATTGATTCAATATCTTTATAGAATCAATTTTTTTTTATAAAAATTATTTTAAGTAAATGGACATGTTAGAAACAATCTTTCATAGACATCATATCCAAACTCCATTAGAGTTGTGAATTAAAAATTACAGATCACAGCCTATTCAGATTCTTGAAAGGCAGAGCTCTAGAAATTTTACGCTTCTAGGCCAACTTCTATGATTTTTAACTCATAAACCGTAATGAATTTATACATAAAGATTTTATTAAAACTTTATGAATATGTAATCTAATATATAAAATTTTCATCCATAACCATATAACAAATTTAGAGAAATAAAAATGACAATATAATATAGTTAAAATACAGGATATCTGTCAGGATAGAAATCCTATTCCGACTTTCGAACACCGTAACTTCTCATCTAAAACTCAAGCGAGACCAAAATTTCTCTTGGGACTTCCCCCATGAGTTTTAAACATCACTCTAAAATTTAGGATTTTTTGACTTGACCGTCTGAGCGTACGATAAAGTTATTGAAAAATGTCTATACCCATGAAAAACAAGACATTGTGCATTTTCATGAAAAATCATGTTTAACTCATATTTTCTAAAATAAACCATATAAACATATTTTTCATGATTTGATTCATTATAATACAATAAATAACAACTTACACATGCATCAATATGATTTTTACTGTAAATAAATTAATCTAATGCATGGAATCAAATCCGAAACACACAAAAAACAATTTATTTCAAAAATAAGCTATTGTACACCGAAATAAGTATCAGATATATAAATGTCAAATCAAATATGAACCATACACATGTATATCAGATTAACATAATGAACAAAATGAATAAATCAAATACATATTACAAATAAAATCTTATAACTCGTATTTTTTTGAAAAAGGCTCCCATAAACCCTAATCGGTATGAACTATATAATTTTATTTATGATCTTTAATTTTAGTCATGTATAAAATCATGAATCACACATGAATATAGTTCAAATAATTCAATACATGCATATCAACATGAATCATAACATCAAATAATATTTAAACCCAATTTTCAATAAAGAAACCCAAAAGCTTTAAAATCGATTTTTTATATTTAGGGTTTTATTTTCTTTTTAAAATTTTATTTGATTAAATACAATAAATATCAATTTCAATATGATTTCAATATAATGATCACATCAAACACACATCCAATATAATACGAAAATACAAATCAGGTTTTTTACTAACTACACTTAAGAAACAAGTTTTTTTTTTCAGAAATTATTTTTGGTAAAAACACCATTTGGGGTCTCGTAGACCTCCAAAAACACTTGATATTGATCTGAGCTCATGGTTGAGATTGATATCACCTCTAATACGCATGTAAAACTTTATTCCATCATGTGAATGCACCTTTGATGCTATGTACACATACACAATTTGAAGGTTTCCTATCTGAAATCGCATAGAATAAAAATTATTGGATGTTCAATATTAATGCATAGCTTCACCACCTATACGTTGCAGCTTTAATGGCTGCCACACCCATGCATTTAAGAGGTTTCTCCCTATGGGTCATGGGTTAGGAAAGAAGAATAAAAGAGAAGATGGAGTTATGAGAGGAGAGAGAGATTGTCAAATTAAAATGATGGGAGGGGTCTTCTCCCTTTTATTTATAATGTTTCTAAAATAATTTCTTTCTATATGGGTCTCCTCCCTTACCCCAAACTCTATCCTTCCAACTCCATAGGTTTCCTAATTAGATATGTAAGACTTCACATAGTTAAATATCTAATTAATGAAATAAAAGGGGTGTGTTGGCATCCCCACGTGAAGTTCTACATGGAGTTTGGTGGCAGGGTGACCTTTTTGAAGGCTTACAAACATGAAGACAAAACCAAATTTGATGTTTAAATATTCGATTTGATAGCCCTCAAAATGTAGATCATCATGATGGCCTTAGATTTAATCATACACACACGAATCAACAAAAACAAATAGTTGACACTGCGAAATACTAATTTTTGACCTATAATTAGGTATGGACTTCAACCGATGATAAAATACTCAAATCAACAGCAATTTGGGCATGTAGATAGTCGATTTTGATGCCATCAAAATAAGAAACATCAAGGTTGATACAATTTAATAGAGTAGCTATCGATCGATCAAAATTTTTGCCAGAACAATAATGACATTGTTTAGGGTATCCCACACTTGGGTTCTCACTGGGTCCAAATACCATATTAGACCTAATTAATTTCTAAATAGGTATTTAAACATAAATTAAAATTAATTATTTAATATAATTTCAAACCACCATTAATACAAAATTCTATTTTTATTTATTTAGTAATCATAAAAATTTATATAAAATTCTCAGGCGTTACACGAAGGGTCGACCCTTTTTATTGTTGTAACACTTACTTTCATGATAACAAAGTTAGCCATATTTATCTTGTTATCTTCTCTCTTCAAGATTTTCTTTTTCTTGTTAGTCTTCAACTAGCCATGTTTTACTAATGAATTCACTGTATACTTATGTTGAGTCAACAAATAGCCTCTCCAAGAATAGGCAACTTCTATCACAAAAAATATTTTAGGTTTTCCAAGCCTTTCATTTCAAATCTTTTTGACAATTGAGATTTCACATTCTCAATCATATTTTTTTCATCTCTTACAATTATTATGCCATTCACATACAACACAAGTATACATTGCCCTTGGGTAGATGATGATACAAAAAGTGTCGGATCATGAAAGCTTTGCTTGAAGCCCAATCTTATAACTGCAGTACTGAATTTGTCAAACCAAGCTCTTAGAGCTTCCTTCAAATTATATAAAACTCTCTTCAATTTGCACACTCTACCCTCCTTATCAACCACTTCCTAGGGTAACTCCATGTGTAACTCTTCTTCTAAATCATCATTGAGAAATACATTTTTAACATCTAGCTTCCATAAGTCCTACCTCTTAATAGCTACACCTGCTAACAAAGTCTTGACAATGGTCATATGAGTAATAAAAAAAGTCTCAATAAAATCTATCCTATATTGTTGATTATAACCCTTTGCCAAAAGTCACGCTTTATATTTTTCTATAGAACCATCAACTCTAGTCATGATCTTATACACTCATTTGCATCCAACCACATATTTCTCATCTAGTAGTTTGACTAGCTCCCTTGTTTTCATTCTCTCTAATGCCTTTAATGCCACGCCCTAAAACCAGCCCGTAATTGGTCTTTGGGTGTAACTTTAGGCCGATCATTTCTGTCTTTGGTTCTTAAATAAACCAGACAAAGCTTTGTAATAACACGAACATAAAAAATTACAGACCATTTGAACAACTTTATCTAATAACTCATCTTTCAATAAAATCTCTAATACAAGACAATATACAACTATGAGCAACGTGTTTGCTAAATGATCAAATATTTCTATATAGATTCTGATGCATGAATTCCTTGTTGATATCCACATTGAAATATCCTATGAACTTCTCTTTAAATTTTGGTTACTTTTATCAAAACTTTCATTCTAAAAAATAATAATAACATTTAATGAGCTACATGGGAAATTAGTTATAGTCTTAATAATTATGTTTTTGAGGTTTTCAAAAAGAGACTTTAGAAAAGAACATTCTCGAAAAGCCAACATAATAGTTCTTAAATCATTTTTGCAAATTTCTTTTAAATAACAAAACCAACATTTCAAAATAAGGTACATATATAAAAGACCATAAAATTGATTTTAAAATAATTTGTAAACACTTTACAAACTCTTAAGACTTTCTTTTTCAAAAGCTTATATTTCTTATTCTATTAAACTTTTGGAAAATACTTTTGAAAAAATCTAGTTCACAATCACATCGAAGGTCCAAAAGGTCGATAAATCTCAATTTTATTTGGGTTGATAAAATTTTGTCGTACTTCAAATGAGTCAATAACACTAGTGGTGGCGGATTCCACCACCCATTGGATATTTTCTTGGGCTAGATTTCGTATCCCTCTCAGAAACTCCAATGAGCCTGACAACTAGTGGAGGATCTCATATTTTTAATTGGCTACATTGAAGGGCCACTTGATTTTCGAGGATTAAGTCAAGTGGGCTGAAAATCCCAACAACAAGCGAAATGAGCCAAATATTGTTATTTAAAAAGGGGCCCATAGCCCTGATAAGGTTGTCAGAGGCCCATATACCATTTGATCAACGATTCACTTATAATTGTGTGAACATATATTTAAATTAAAATACATAAAATCAATAAGAAGGATATGCTTTTAGAATAAAGGACTTTGAAAACATTTGAAATGGAATTTTTAATGCCAAATTTGATTTTCTAAATAATACCATTTCAAATCAATTCAAAGACAATAAAGCAAAATGAAATAATAATTAAAATCATAATGAAAAACCATTGGCTAATCACTTTTAAAGCAATTTAGGAAATCTAATGTTTTTTTAAAACAATTTTAGAAAACCAGTTTAACTGAAATCTGATGGCATTTCAAAACAATTTTAAAACCCAAGTTTAATTGAAATCTAATGGCTTTTCAAAACAGTTTTAGATAACTAGTTTAACTTCAAAGATGTAAAACTATACTTAATAACAATAAAACCTTGTGATGTTTAAAAAATTAATAACTTTTAGAAAACATAAATGTAACATACCAACTTATTTTCCTCAGTTATAAGCCTTAATTTTACTCCAAATATACTGAATTATATAAAAGTCAAACTTAGGTCCTTATTTGTCGAAGTGCTGTAAAGGTGCCCAAAACAAATTTTTTTAATATTATATTATAAAAGATTTTCTCTTGGACTTCTGATACTAGTAATATATAAAGACAAAATTTAAAAATAAAAAATTAAAGAAATACTTAAGATTTTAAGAGGCGCAATCCTACACAAAATTTTAAAATTTGTACTAGAACTTTGAAGTAGACTTTTTATTCTTTGGGAATTCAAATTTTTACATATTTTTAATAGATTCAAATAGGGGGGGGGGGATTTGCTTATTTACATGTATTGTCTTAAGTAAATAAAGAATAAAAAGAAAATAAATGTAAGCAAGGACATTTCACCCCATGCCAACTGACCTACTCCCCTCACTTGCTGCCTTAGCTCTCCTATAAATACCCTTAGGGGGTATAAAAATAGGAGAAAGGAAGAGGAGGGGGCTAAGGAAAGGAGGCACGAGGACAACCTACAAAGCTCATGATTTTTAGGTAAGTGATTAATTTTAGTTTTAATAATTAGATGTTCTTATTTTAGTTTTTTGAGAAATCAGAGTTATTAAAATCAGGTATACATTGCCTTAAGTTAGTTTTATGCATAATTAGTTATACTTTTTATAGTTAAAGTTAATTAAAGATACAATTAGTCACATATTTTTGTGATTAGATATAGACCTTTTGAGTTAGTTCTTGATAATGAGATCATAGTTTTGATAAATTAGTGATTGTGTGCAATTGAATTAAATGATTTATATCTTTTGTTTGAAATGTTTAAAAAGTTCATTTTTCCTCTTAATTACATAATTTGAAAGTAAATCTCATAAATCAAATACTTGATTATGTGTTTTCTAAAGTTATTGATTTTTCAAACATCATAAAGTTTTATTGTTTATTAAATAATGGTTTTACAACATATTTTAAGTTAAACTTATTTTTAAATTTGTTTTGAAAGGCCATTAGGTTTCTATTAAATTGGTTTTCTAAAATTGTTTTGGAAAGACATCAAATTTCTTAAATTGCTTTAGCAGTGATTAGCTATATCTTTTATATTGTTTTGAGTGTTATTTTGATTTCATTTTTTTATGTCTTTGAGTTTATTTGGAATCATGCTATTTAGAAACTTGGATTTGGCATTTGAAAATTATATGAAAGTTCATTTCAAATGTTTTCTAAAATCCTGTATTGAAAAAGAACATTGTTCTATTGATTTTAAGTGTGGATTTAAATATTTGTTCACATAAGTGTAATTAGACTGCTGACCGAATGGATATCGACCCCCAACAACCTTATCAAGGTTTATGTGCCCCCTTTTGAAATGGGTAATCGTCCCTCATTTGGCTTGTCATTGAGATTTATTGGCCCAATTGACTTAGTCTTGAGAAATCAAGTAGCCCTTTGGCATAATCAATGAGAAAGGTGGCTCATTAGAGTTTTTGAAAGGGATATGTGACCTTTGGCCAAATTGAATACCCAATGTGTGATGGAACCTACCATCGCTAGCGTTATTGGCCCAAGTAATATTGGGATCTATCAACTCTTCAGATATTTGATGGGATTGTGAATCAAATCTTTTGAAAGTATTTTCGAAAAGTTTAACAAAATGAGAAATGCCAACTTTTTAAAAGAAAGTGTCATGAGTTTATAGTGTTCTAAAATTAGTTTTATTGTCTTTTTATATGCATCACATTTTAAAAAGGTGGGTTCATTGTTGAAATAAAGTTTGCAAGTGATTTAAAGATCCATTATGTCGCCTTTTAGAAAATCTCATTTTCAAATGTCTCTTTTTAAAAACCTTAAGAACCGAATTATTAAGTCTAAAATTAGTTGGTTTCTAAGTGTGTAGCTCATTAAATGTTATTATCGTTTTTCACAGTAAAAATTTTGATAAAAATAACAAGAATTTAAAAAGACGCTCACAAGATATTTCAACAAGTCAAGCATCAGAATCTATATAGAAATATTAGTTTGATCTTTTAGCAAACATGATAGAAGGGACAAGTGCATGTTCTAACTTTGATTTCAAAGCTTGCTGGCATTAGTTGTTTTGGGCACAACCACCTATACACCTCGACCATTAGAGATGAAGTTCTTTCAACATTCTTTACTCAACAATAACACTCTCTCTTGATCTATGGCTTTGATACCATATCAAACTCAAAGAAAAGAGGCACAAGAGTAATAGGCAACAATATAGAAGAAGATAAAATACTTCATTAGCTTCAAAAGAATGAGGAAATACAACATACAGGGAATGACCCCAATTTTGTATTATATATGCTAAAATTGGAGCTTAAACATGGCCAATTCTAAATATCAGTCCATAGTTGAACTCAAATACAAGTGCAAATACAGATGATGTTTGGATCCAAAAAATGGACTCTAAGCCAATTCTATGACTAGGATTTGCTTCATCTTAAACGTTATTTGAACAAAGGCACAAATTGAAATTCAGAACATTGGTTGGTATATAGTAGGGCTGCAAACAGATATGGTTGGATATCCGATCCAAGTTCGACATGTTATTTCTGGATTTGCATCCTTTAGAAAAATCAGAATGTGCACTCAGCTTGGATTCAGATATGCTCAATTGGATTACTTTCAAATTTGTATCAGATTCTTATCAGCATTTTAAATTGGATCCAAAGTTGATCTGAATCGAAGTCTAACTTGATTGCATTTGTTACACATAAATAGCTTGTTTTTGTTTTATTTTTCTGGATCCAGTATTACCATATCTATTTTGGATTTGGACTCAACTTTACTTTATTGGATCTAATTCAAATCCTAGTCAAGATTCTGATCTACTATTTTAATTTTGGATTCAGATCGACAAGATCTTGCTGGAATCCTACCTATTTTCACCCCTAGTATCCATATTCAAATTTGAATCCATATTTGAGTTAAAAATTTGGTTCTTGCTTTAGAGTTCAACAATGTTGTATAAAATCAGGTTGAATCAGCTACTTTTCCCAATCTGATCCCGTTTAAGGAAATGGATGAATCCAATATTTAACCAAAATAGGTCAGAACTTGAAAAGCAGTAAAATATAGATGATTGGTCATCCTTCTAAGGAAACAATCAACATTTTATGTGAGAAATCCTGCTTCCTACTTGACAAATACAATAGAATATTATGATTTATCATGATAAAACAAGCCAAATATCAATTATATATATATATATATATATATATATATATATATATATATATAGAGAGAGAGAGAGAGAGAGAGAGAGAGAGAGACGAAAAGTGATCAACATTACTTAAAAGTGAAACTCAACAAAGAGTTGAGTCCCACAAGCACAAACACAACAGCAAAACATGAAAACACCATTTACACAAAAACAAACAAAAAACCCGAACACAAAACAGAAAACTCATCAAGGACCACAGACATCTAGATAAGGATCAGTTGGTGGCAGAGGCAGGTCTTTGAGATATATGCGGAAGATAGCATACACATCAGCCAAGACCCTATGAGTCAAACAGTTAAGGTTGAACGAGACATCTTGAAAAGTAGCATCATTTCTGGCCATCCATATGAACCACCACACTGTAAGTAACCAAACTCTCCAAATAGTCCTCCACTTCTTTTCGCATCTAATTATAGCAAGGCCGAGGATAAGATCCAACACAAAGCAGCCCTCCCGCACAACAACTGATAGAGCCCTCCAAGTTTTAGAAAACAATTCTCGAAACACTTCACACGACCAAAAAAGATGTGTAGTTTTTTCAGCCTTTCAACAAAGCACACACCAACTGGGAAACTGAAACCCCATCCTCTTGATATTGTTATGGGTTTGTATCCGATCATGAAGAATCAACCAAGCCAATACCTTGGTCCTCAGGGATGGTCCCTTCGCCCATAAAGCATTTTTGGGGATCCAGCCCGGACCTGAAGGTAAAAGAGAACGATAGACCTTGTAGACTTGGAAAACTCCCGCATTCGAGACTGTTCATTGAAGCCAAGATCTGTCTACCCCCACGTCCAAATCCCTGTCAAGAAACAAACGCAATGCCCTAAACCACATTTTCCTCAAATGCGATGTGTATGGTCCATGAGCCCCCCGACGAACAACATGCGAATCAATTAGACCATATTTCAGTCGGAGGAAGTTTGCACATGCATCCTGTGAAGTATGAGCCAACCAACACTACTTCACAGCCAATGCTACACTCCTTTTACGCAAAGCAAAAATTCCTAAGCCAGCCATAGTCCTTGGCATAACGATGGAGTCCCATCCCACCAAGTGCCTCTTATAAGGTCCATTTACACCACGCCACAAAAACCTTGACAGGACGTGCTTAAATTGTTGCTCAACGTTGACAGGCATGACACAAACCAACATGAAAAATTTTGAAATCGCTGACAAAACATGCCTAATCAAAGTAATTCTGCCTGCAAGAGACAAATATCTGGTACGCCAAGACTGAAGCTTAAGACACACCTTGTCAACAACTGGTGCCCATGATGTTTTAGAGGTTGGCTTGACTTGTAGGGGGAGCCCCAAGTACTTGATCGACAACGGCCCTAAAGCGCAGTTGAATTTTTTTTTCACTGCATTTTGACTGGTCCTATTGCCATTCAGAAGCATGACCGAACACTTATTTTCATTGGGCCTCAGCTCAGACAAAGCTGCAAAAAATATGAGAATAAGCCTTAGGCGAAGCATCTGCTGTATTGAAGTCCTTCCACTACAAGAAATTTGTCAATTAGCGACGAATATTTGCGATGGATTTTTTTCGTCGTTAACTTACAGCGGATTAACGAGAGAAACAAATCCGTCGCTACGATTTGTAATATTTACAGAACTAGCGACAGAACACTTCCGTCGCTAGTTAGCGACGACAGGTTTTTGTCGCAACACACCCGACAGATTTGGCGACAAACGTTTTTCCATCGCTATTTAGCGACGATGTTAGCGACGGAACTATTTTGTCGCTAACTGGTCATCTAAATTTACGATGGCGTTGCGACGAAATTAGTCCATCACCAAATCCGTCGCTAATTTTTGCATAAATCCCTAATAAGAGCCCTTTTTTGTCTTTCCTGTTTTGTCTCTCCAGCCCGCCCGACGCAATCCTCTGTCGCCTGCCGCCCGTCGCTCTCCGGTCCATCGCCCGACTTGTTGCCCCTCGGTCCGCCCGCCGCCCGACGACTCCTAGGTAAATGGATTTTTAGGTTTTTTTCGATAAAAGGGGTGCCTGCCCCTTTTATTTTTTTCGGCAAGGGGTCGCCCCCTGCCTCATTTGTATTACGCGACAAGGGGGGGAGACCCCTGCCGCATTTTGTATTTTTTGGCAAGGGGTCGCCCTCGCTACCGCGTTTTGTGTTTTTCGGCAGGGGGGCGACCCCCCTGCCTCGTTTGTTTTTTTTGGCAGGGGGGTCGACCCCCTACCACGTTTTGTGTTTTCTGGCAGAGGGGCGATCCCGTGCCTCGTTGTTTTATTTAGGCATGGGTCCCCCCTGCCACGTTTTGTGTTTTTTGGCAGGGGATCACCCCCTCTGCCGCGTTTTGTGTTTTCCGGCAGGGGGCGACCCCCCTGCCTCGTTGTTTGATTCGGGTAGGGGGTCACCCCCTTGCTTTTCCGGCAGGGGTCGCCCCCTGCCTCGTTTGTTTTTTTCGGCAGGGGGTCGACCCCCTGCTTCATTTTTTTTCCCGTCAAGGGGTCGCCCCCTGCCTCATTTTTTTATTCGAGCAGGGGGTCGCCCCCGTGCCTCTTTTTTTTTTTTTGGGCAGGGGGGGGGTGACCCCAGCCTCGTTTGTTTTTTCGGCTGGGGGTCGACCCCTCTGCTTTTTTGGTAGAGGGGAGGGGGTGACTCTGCCTCATTTTTGCTTTCGGTAGGGGGTCGCCCCTCCTGCCTTATTTTTTTTTCCGGTAAGGGGGCGACGGGCGACAGGCGATCGTCGGGTTCCTGAACCATGACATCACCTTGTGCGTGCCGCTTCGGGGGACGATCACTGCCTTTGGAGACCTCGTGTTGTTGTCGTACATCACTGGCCTATTGACTGGCCGACCGAACTCGAGGGCGGTCGGGCCGAACGGAGAGGTGGTCAATGCCCAAGAGGCGTTCCGCCTCACCGGAATCCCGTCTGACTTCGATATTTATTCTATTTTTTTCTTTCGGTAGACGATGACTTCATTTTAATACAGTGTCTTTTGCAAATTTCTAAACGAATCCTGCTTATGCCCTGCCACCCATGGTAAGTAAGTGATAAAAATAATGCAAATCGGGTAAATACCCGTAGTGAGTAAATGATGCAAGCGCATCACATGTTATTTAATTTATTGGATGCAACACTTTACTGTTCACACACTCACTTAGTTGTTGATATCTACGACTTCTCTTGTTGGAGTTTGGAGATCATGCTAAGCATGATTTTAATTTATGAGAATAGAAGTGTTCTTATTTTTGGAGTACGGATTCCATGCTAGGCATGGTAGTAGTTAGAGGGATATTGGAGTGTGTTTGCTGCATGTACATGTTTGACATTTTTTTGATATGAATGTTTTCGATATATTGCAATGTTTGATGTGATTGTATCCATGCTTGCATGTAGTTACTTTCAATTTGATTATGACTTTCATGTGAAATTGTATAATAAAAGCATGCTTCAAATGAATGTATCGTGTTATGAATAGTTTGCACATAAAAATATTAAGTTATCAATGCACGCATCATAATTCTTGTGACTGTATGACATCATATATTGCATGATAAATTTGATATTTTCTTCATCATACAAATAATTCTCTTTTAACTGGTTATGATACTATTTGTAGTATCATACGACAAAATGACTGCAAACCGTGAATGAATGTATTATAAGATAGTTGACAATGAATTATCGCATGCATATATGGATGGTGTTGAAAGTTTTATTGAATTTGCAATGACAAGTGTTAGTACAATGAATCCTATAGGTCAGATTAAGTGTTCCTGCAAGATTTGTAAGAATAATCGATTTGTAGAACCTCATGACGTTAGACAACACCTATACAGGAAGGGTTTTGTGAGCGATTATTAGAATTAGACGTTTCGTGGTGAAGAATTTAGAAACAATTTTGATGCACGGGTGAATGTGGTACACGACAATTCATATATGGA
The DNA here is from genome assembly GCF_984573655.1 of Nuphar pumila. Classification (NCBI taxonomy): domain Eukaryota; kingdom Viridiplantae; phylum Streptophyta; class Magnoliopsida; order Nymphaeales; family Nymphaeaceae; genus Nuphar; species Nuphar pumila. The sequence goes on along the minus strand of NC_143256.1, from coordinate 25,041,402 downwards.
TTTGATATTTGATGCTGCAGAAACAGAACTGGGTTCTGCTATGGGTCTTAATGATGTAACTACAGTAGATAAAGAATCACCAAACGATGCATCTAGTAAATTTTATGATTTACTTAGAGATGCTGATGAACCACTTTGGAACGGTTGAGAGAGTCACACTATCTTGTCTGCAGTTCTTCAACTAATGAATTTGAAGTCTGAGTATAATTTGGGTCAATCATGTTTTGACCATTTGTGCATGATTGTGAAGAGTATATTGCCCAAAGATGAGAAATTGCCATAAAATTTTTATCGTGCGAAGGTTATGGTCAACGCTCTAGGTATGAGGTATAAAAAGATAAATGTTTGTCCAAATCACTGCATGTTGTACTTCAAAGATCAGAAAAATAGCATATCATGCCCGTCATGTGGGCATCCTCGGTTCAAGCCAAAGACAAGAGGCAATGGTAGCACGAGATCAAAAGAAGTTTCATACAAGTCACTCCGCTACTTTCCTATCACTCAGAGATTGCAATGATTATATATGTCTTTAAGGACAGCTAAACACATGAGATGACATGCAAATAAAGTTTGACATGATGAAGACAAGATCACGCATCCTCTATTTGAATGTATTACAATACTTGATGTGAATGATTTGAATTATTTGAATGTATTGCAATACTTGATGTGAATGATTTGAATGTATTGCAATACTTGATGTGAATGATTTGAATATATTGCAATGATGTGAATGATTTGCAGGTATTTCAATGATTTGAATGATTTGAATGCATTGTAATATTTGATGTGAATGATTTGAATGTATTGCAATACTTGATGTGAATGATTTGAATGCATTGCAATACTTGATGTGAATGATTTGAATGTATTGCAATGATGTGAATGATTTGTAGGTATTCCAATGATTTGAATGTATTGCAATACTTGATGTGACTGATTTGAATATATTGCAATACTTGATGTAAATGATTTGAATGTATTGCAATGATGTGAATGATTTACAAGTATTCCAATGATTTGAATGTATTGCAATACTTGATTTCAATTATTTGAATGTATTGAAATGTATTGCATTGATGTGAATGATTTGAAACAATTTGAATGTATTGCATGACATTTTTTATTTGTTAGAATATGGTTCGTAAAGCTTACAGTGGTCGTTCATCCAGTAGTAGTCAGGCTCAACCTTTATCTTCATGTACTCCTTTGATAGGTATATCATTTAACTAATTAGATGCTTGAATAGTTGAAATGCACATTCTAAGAATTTCTAACATATTTTTAACAAATGATGTTTCGCCTGCACATGACCCACCTACACCAGTTGATCATACAAGTCAGGAGCCAACACAGGATGCAGAGTCTTCTCAGACTGCCACAAGAAGGCTTATTCGAATAATGTATATCGATAATCGATCGTAAGTATTTCATTTTCACTTATTGCATATCTTATAAATAATGTATATTGATATTTACTGTGTACCAATTCATATGCATCACGAGGTTTGAGCCACAAGTAGTACACGATATTAGGAATTCACTTCTTCAATATCTACCAGGACCGATCGCTCAATGAAAAGAGTATCCAAAAGAGGTGATAGACAAATTTTGGTCCTCATTCACGATATACAGTTGTTTGTCATAGTTAATGTGTTTCATATTTAATTTTTTGTTATAGTCATGTCTACTAACTTTTTGAAAATATATATAGGCTTCGAATCGCTTCGCGACTACGATGGAGGAACATGATGCAAAGAAGGTGTGACAGAAGGTGGTTGCCAATCGATTTGCAGACATACTGCACAATATGAAGACTGCAACAAAAAAAACATCTGGCAGAATAGATGATCCACTACAGTGGAAGGGTCGTGACCCTATTATTGTTAGGAAAGATTATTGGGAGGGAATGTGTGACAAGTGGGTGGGGGATGCATTTTGAAATCGCTAAGCGAAGGCTACACAAAATCGAGCAAAAATGCCCCAAACCCATCTACACACAGGTGGATCTAAGACTTTTGGGAGCCACCTGAAGAAAATGGTAACTCATCAATATATATATTGTCGATTTTATAAGTATTGTTGCAAACCTGTTAACTAAATCTTTTATCATTTTACTTCGCAGGAAGCAAAAAATGAGGCATTGTACCATACAAGGATGTGCTTGTTGAAATACATAAACGTAAGACTACGAGAGAGTTCGTATCAGAGAAGGCGAGAACGACAATGATATGTATTTATTGTATTAATGATCATTGTAATATACAAGTTATCATAAACATTATAATTCTTAATTATTAATACATACTGTAAACATTATTTTGTAGGAGGCATATGAGAAATAGATGGTAGAGCGATATGGCGATGACTCTACTCAATATCCATCATTTGATCCTGCAACATGGGTGACTGCAGCAGGTGAACCAAAAAAGAGTCATGTGTTCGGTTTTGGGAGTAATATGAACACCTCACCAGTCGTTTCTTCCTCCAGTCACGACTCATAGACTTCTCCCATCGATATCAGCTCCAAGCATCCTATTTTTTCCGGTGATTATGTATGTCAGATCGTTAAGGACACAATGCGTAACTACTTCCATGCAACAATTGCCGACGTTCTCCGAGCTGAGTTCAACAGTTTTTTGCAGAACAGGGAAACTTCGATTGTAGGTGATTCTCAAGTATGAAAGTTTCATGTGATATATTGCATGTCGTTAGATTTCATATCACTTTGATTGCCTTAACTTAGGTGCATTGGATATAATTTATTTCAGTATATTTTGTTTATCAATACTGACCTTTTATATAATATTTCAGTATAATATTTTTACTACCTTTAAAACATTTTAGCACAATAGAATCACATATATAGTTTTTTTACTGCCTTAGAACACATATGAGCATGATAGAATCACATATACAATTTTTTTACTGCCTTTGAACACATATGAGCATGATAGAATCACAAAAACAATTTTTTTACTGCCTTTAGAATACATATGAACATAATTGAATCCCACATAAAGTTTTTTAACTGCCTTAGAACACATATGAGCATGGTAGAATCATATATACATTTTTTTGCCTGCCTTAGAACACATATGAGCATGATAGAATCACATATACAATTTTTTTACTGCCTTAGAGCACATATCAGCATGATAAAATCACATAAATAATTTTTTGCCTGCCTTAGAACACATATGAGCATGATAAAATCACATATAAAGTTTTTGACTGCCTTAGAGCACATATGAGCATGATAGAATCACATATACAGTTTTTTTGACTCCCTTAGAGCACATATGAGCATGATATAATCACATATACAGTTTTTTGACTACCTTAGAACACATATGAGCATGATAGAATCACATATAAAGTTTTTTGACTGCCTTAGAACACATATGAGCATGGTAGAATCACATATAGAGTTTTTTTGACTGCCTTAGAACACATATGAGCATGATATAATCACATATATAGTTTTTTGTCTGCCTTAGAACACATATGAGTATGATAAAATCACATATAAAGTTTTTTAACTGCCTTAGAGCACATATGAGCGTGATAGAATCACATATACAGTTTTTTTGACTGCCTTATAAAACATATGAGCATGATATAATCACATATACTGTTTTTTGCCTGCCTTAGAGCATATATGAGTATGATAGAATCACATATAAAGTTTTTTTACTGCCTTAGAACACATATGAGCATGGTAGAATCACATATAGAGTTTTTTTGACTGCCTTAGAACACATATGAGCATGATATAATCACATATATAGTTTTTTGTCTGCCTTAGAACACATATGAGTATGATAAAATCACATATAAAGTTTTTTAACTGCCTTAGAGCACATATGAGCGTGATAGAATCACATATACAGTTTTTTTGACTGCCTTATAAAACATATGAGCATGATATAATCACATATACTGTTTTTTGCCTGCCTTAGAGCATATATGAGTATGATAGAATCACATATAAAGTTTTTTTACTGCCTTAGAACACATATGAGCATGGTAGAATCACATATAGAGTTTTTTTGACTGCCTTAGAACATATATAAGCATGATATAATCACATATATAGTTTTTTGTCTGCCTTAGAATACATATGAGCATGATAGAATCACATATAAAGTTTTTTGACTGCCTTAGAGCACATACGAGCATGATAGAATCACATATACAGTTTTTTTGACTGCCTTAGAACACAGATGAGCATGATATAATTACATTTAAGTTTTTTTTACTGCCTTAAGAACATATATGAGCATGATAGAATCATGTATACAGTTTTTTTACTGCCTTAGAACACATATGAGCATGATTGAATCACATATAAAGTTTTTTTACTGCCTTAGAACACATATGAACATGGTAGAATCACATATATATATTTTTTTACTGACTTAGAGCACATATGAGCATGATTGAATCACATTTAAGTTTTTTTTACTGCCTTAAGAGCACATATGAGCATGATAGAGTCACATATATAGTTTTTTTACTGCCTTATAACACATATGAGCATGATAGAATCACATATACACATTTTTTACTGCCTTAGAACACATATGAGGATGATAGAATCACATATAGAGTATAATTTATTTCAATATATTTTGTTTATCAATACTAACCTTTCTTTTCTTGTGTAGGTTGCTGGCGATAATCTACGTAGTGGAGTTGAAGGGACAGATCAAAACAATGAACAAGTGGACGCACAAAATCTTGACGATGATTAGATTCATGTGTTGAATTTGTTCTAACTTCTTTTTGTTTCAAAAATGTAAATGTTGAATTGTAAATAATTAGAACTTGCGAATTTTAAAGTAGATTGATTAATTGTTTTAGTTTCCTTTTATATGTATTTTGATGTGTACTTTATTTTTCATTTACAGGAAATATAAATTGTACAAGAAATATAAATTGTATCACGAGAATTTTTTCTCGATATTTAATTTTCAATTTTTTTTTGTTTTTTTTCTTGTTTGCGACGGATTAGCGACAGATATATCCTTTGCTAATTACTATTAACGTTGAATGTAGCAACGGATTAGCAATGACTATAAATCCGTCGCAAAACTGAAGTCGTCGCACATTAACAACGACCTTGCGACGGATGTTGCATTCGTTATTCCGTCGCAACTTAGCGACAGAACTAACGACAAATATAGTCCGTTGCTACTTAGCGATGGAATGAGCGACAAATATATTCCATCGCTATTTAGCGTCGAAAAATTTACGATGAAAGATATCTGTCGCTAATTCGTCGCTAAGTCATCGCTAAGCTGTTTAGCGATGGATTTAGGTCGTCACTAATCCACAGGTTTCTTGTAGTGTTTCAAAGACTAGCATATCGTCTGCATATTATATAATATGCTAAAAAAAAATCTTGGATATCCAACAAATGTAAGAAGCCCCTTGTCTGCGCGCGTCTAAGAACTATCGCAAGTTCTTCTGTCATTGTATTAAACAAAAGCGGAGATAACGGACATCCCTGCTGTAGTCTGCGCCGCAATGAAAATTAGTGAATATCAAGAGTTGTTCATAAATGAAAATTAGTGAATATATATATATATATATATATATATATATATATATATATATATATATATATATATATATATATATATATAGAGAGAGAGAGAGAGAGAGAGAGAGAGAGAGAGAGAGAGAGAGAGAGAGAGAGGATTGTTCATCAAGGATGGATAACTTATGAATATCAAGAGTTCCAAACCCATGAGGTAAATGATCTTTGTTTGTTCCGCTCCTGTTGCCATGTCCTGGTTGTAAGACTTTTGAAGTCTTTATATAAATCTTACTACATGTCTACATGTTATACATTTAAAATATATGTATTCATGCTACCTTTTGGTTATGTAAATTCTTTCAAACACCTGTTCAGATCTTCTTCCCAACTTCCTCCATCTCCCAAGAGGTAGGGGTTCTATCCTTGAAGTTTTACAATGCTGACACAACGACCCTATGTATGACAGGCTGAGCCAACACAACCAGGTCTTCATGGCAGGTTCAGTTTCTTAGGGTTATAAATTCAGAGAAAAAACTTCCTCCATCTGACCTACAGGTCAGTCAAACATATATACTTCTACAGACCTACTTCTTGGCCCAAAATCCTTCGCCATAGGTAGGCTATATGGGAAGAGCGCAACAACCGTATTTTCATAAGCTCAACTTCATCCCAGAACTCCATGTTGATGCACGTACTAGCTGATACAGTCTTCATGGCAATGGCAAAGTGGCCAGAATCAGACCTTTGATGTCTTAGGCCAATCTTTTCTGCGTGTAATAATCTTTTCAACAAGCTCATTGCTGATAACTCACCGCCCAGAACCTTGCACGTAATTCACTTATATTAATAATTTCGTTTTAACTTTTTCCTCAAAAAAGAAAGTATACCTAAATATATAATTTAAAGCGCATACATCCGAGACACAAGGTGTGGGAACTTGCAAGAGGAAAAAAAATTTATAAAACCCTTTATAAAAATAGTGATGACAAAGTTAGCACCAATCCGTTGTAGTCTAGTTGGTTAGGATACTCGGCTCTCACCCGAGAGACCCGGGTTCGAATCCCGGCAACGGAATTTTTTATTTTTAGCTTCCCGTATGGTCGCCTTCTAGTTAATTAAATACGAGCACCAGAAAGCAGATGAAAATACAATATATGAACAGTTGAATTTTGTAAAGCTTCTCTTCTCACAGAATTCTTTGAACAGTCCACTTCCTTTTGTTTTCCTTTACAAAACTTATGATATGAACATGTCGTACATATTATATTAATAAAGCTTGCTTTGGGTTAGTTTTCACAGGATGCTATGATTAAACTCCAGCCATAGTTGGATCGGATCGAGTACGGTATTCCGAATTGTGTGAACGGCACAATGAAAATCAAACAATACAAGTAAGAAAAAAACAATTTTTTTTTTTTACTTTTATGTAAAACTCATTATTTAATCTTTAATAATTAGTTTAAAACATTGAAGCCCAAATAAGTTTACGCTATTTCCAGTTAAGAAAAAGGGGAAAAGAAATTGAATTTCTCAATTTGAGGGTGGTGGTTGTTGTTAGTATTATTATTGTCATCATCGTATTTGTCGATATAAATGCAAAACAAGCTTGTGCTTGGCTAGCAGGGGTGCCAATCGGGTCGGGTTGGCGGGTCAGAATACCTCAACACGAACACGACCCATTTATTAAACGGGTCGGATGTGGCAAACATGAACACAACCCATTTATTAAACGGGTAACCTGACATGACACGGTTAACCCGTTTAATAAATGGGTCAGGTCGGGTCGTCACAACACGATTACACGACACAATGACCCGTTTATTAAACGGGTAGACCCGATAACATAGACACAATAACCGCACAGGCGCACATTTCGTGTAAACGGGTTGATCCGATAACATAGACACAATAAAAGAAAGTTTATATATATATATATAAACGGGTTGCGGGTTCGTGTAAACGGGTTGACCCGCCCGCCTAACCCATTTATTAAACGGGTCAAACGGGTTGGCGGGTTGTCATACCCCTAACACGAACACGACCTGTTTAATAAATGTGTTAGGCGGGTCGACCCGTTTACGACACGAACCCGTTTAAGCTAAACCCTAACCCAGCTAAGAAGCGGGTTGGCGGGTCGGGTCAGATTTTGCCACCCCTAGGTGTAACCAGGTCGGGTCTTGTCATACTCGTTTCAAAATCGGGGCTAAAATATAAACCCAAATTGATTCGGGTTTAAAATTAAGAGCAAAACTCGAACCAATTTGATTTGGGTCTAGGTTTGAGTTTTGACTAGGAAAAAAAATTAAAAATCCATATGGATTAATGGGTTTGGGTTTTAAGTAAATCCATTTTTTAATCAAGTATAACAAATAGACCCAAACCCGACCCAGTTTGATTTAGGTCCAGGTTCAAGTTTGATTATGGCTGAAAATTGCGAACCTATATGGATTAACATGTTTGGGTAAAAAAATGGGCAGGTTTTAATTTGATTTGTGTTAATGTAGAGTCTAGATATTACTAAGATTATAGACTTATACAGGTTAATTTGTTCAAATATAAATTAAGACGAGTATAAATGAGTGATTTTGTTTTACGAAAAATGATTGTATTGTATGACAAAAATGATGCATTTTTCAAATTGCCTTATAATTTTTGAAATTCGTCCATCTTCAAATTTATAAATGTCTAACTTCTTTAGGACCGTTTTACCCTTTATACGAGCAAACCTCGTAAAGTTCACGCTATATATCGGTATTCTCTCTGAGTATCGCAAACTCTCACTAAAAGGTAGATTCTTACATTTTTTTTGCATACCTCATGAAGTCTACATAACCAAATCTGTGAACTTTCTGTAACTAAAATTTGTTGAAACTTCACAAATATTTCACTAAATTCACATATATAGTACGGAGTTAGCATTACCAAATCTAAAAACTTTCTTTAACTGAAACCTGTTGTAACTTCATAAATATTTTACTAAATTCACATATATAGTATGAAGTTTGCATAACCAAATCTGCGAACTTTCAATAAATAAAACCTATTATAACTTTGCAAATATTTCATTAAATTCGCATATATAGTACAAAGTTTGCATAACAAAATCTGTGAAGTTATTGTAAATGAAACCTATCGTAACTTCGTAAATGTTTCACTAAATTCGCATATATAATATAAAGTTTGCATAACCAAATCTGCAAAGTTTCTGAAACTGAAACATGTCGAAACTTCACAAATATTCTACTAAATTTGTATACATAGTATACAGTTCGTATAACTAAATCTGCAAACTTCCTGTAAATGAAATATGTTGAAACTTCACAAATATTTTACCAAATTCGCATACATAGTATAAAGTTTACATAACTAAATATGTGAACTTCTTGTAAATGAAATATGTTGCAACTTCACAAATATTTTACTAAATTCATATATACAATACGAAGTTCACATAATTGAATCTGGAAACTTTCTGTAACTGAAATCCTAACCTCACAAATATTTTAGTAAATTCACATATATAGAATGAAGTTTGCATAACTAAATTCGTAAACTTTATGTAACTGAAACCTATTGAAACTTTGTTAATATTTAATTAAATTCACATATATAGTACGAAGTTTGCATAGAATTGTGTAGATCTCCTGTATAACTGATTTTTATGGAGATCCGTAAATATGAGAGCGATCTGTGTAAATTTTTGGCGTGCAAATTTTTTTATATTCGCGTGTTTTTTGAATAATATATATAATCATTTTTGTTCATTTTGTTTCTTTTTCTCGTTTGTTTCTAAAAAAAACCTTAACCCTTTTTCTTTTAGTGCCCTCAACATTGTTTCTCTTCTCTTGCAATAATTTTCGTGAGATTTTTTTTTGTTAAATTCTAACAAGGTTGTTGTATTCTTCACATGGACTTTGGTCAAAAGGTGAGTTCTATACAAACTATATATATATATATATATATATATTGTTTTATTGCATTCTAATTTTTTGTTTGTTTGTAGATATGAGCATTGTGAATGTTTTTTTAATGTTTTTTTTGTGTTTTATTTAATATTTGCTATCGGACCCAAAACACCTAAACTTCATAAGTGTTTCATGAGTTAACTTCATGTTAAGTCATTAATAGATGAATGAACTCCATCTTCAATCTTAACATGTAGCAAGAAGCGCTCAAAAGTCTTGCAGCAAACAACTGAAATATATCTCAACTGCTGACAGTTGTAGACACTGGATAAAACTTGAGACAGAAGCTTTATATGCCAAGAACCTGCTTGAAAATCACAATATCGTTTCACTAAGTAGGTGCATATGATTAAAACCTAAATGTAATAACATTTTGAAAACAAAAAATCCAACAAAAAGGTTAAAAACAGAAATTTCTATATAAAAATTTAAGTATTAACAAATCACATATATAAGTATATATGCACTATTCTTTGGTAATCTGAACCATACAGTAAAGCAAACTAACACGTCTTTAATGAAAAGAAAACTCGTAAGTGAATAAGAGATGTAAGCACTATTCTAGTCTACAAAAAAATGTAATTACCTTAATCCTTCTCCTTTCCAACTACAACCTAATGGCAATCCCTAAGTTACTCATCTTAGGGAGCATATGATGTCAAGTACAAAAGTACAAAGAATGAATGAGCCTTCAGCCGACCAGGCATGTCTTAATATAACCAGCAGACCAAAAATTTTCTGATATAAAAAAAAGGGGCAAGAAATGCTTTTAAAGGCAAGCTGGGGTTAGGCAGACCCTAAATAGTTATTATTCACCTGCAACGTCCTAACACAAGGAGGTAGGAGACGTGCACCGACAGCTCCTACCAACCATAGTGACAAACGTTTTTATCGGCAATTTCTCATTTTCCAAAAACTCGTGAGAAATTAAAAAAAATCCACAAATCTCGCATTTTTTGGCAAAATCTCAGCAATAAAAAAATTAATTAAAAAAAAAAAATTATTTTTATAAGAAAATATTAATAAAAATTATTTAAAAATAAAAATACATGATTTTTTTGCGATAAATAACCGTTTAAAACAAAAATATTGCGTTTAAATCGTGATATTTATGTTTTTTCATAAATCTTGCGATATTTTGTAAATCTCGCGAGAAATTGCCGTTTTAAACTTTCAAGCAATTTCTCGTGATATTATCGCGAGATTTTCATAAATCTCGCAATATTTGTCACACTGCTACCAACCACGCAGAGCGGGTCTCACAAGATTTTTCTATTAGTAAAATAGATATCAGCCTCCAAAATACTAGAATCAAGCATTGTTAGCATTGTTCAATTGTTACAGTTCACTTTTTTTTTTTGTAAAATTTCAATCCACAACTAAACCTAATTAAATTCATTTTTTTTTGAAAGGTGTATGCACCATCATTTACATCCAATTGAGATTATTTCGTCTAATTGCATATTTAATGTGACCACCTAAATTTAGTAGGGATCTACTGATTGCAAGCATTTCAAGTTTTTTCAAAGAACCTTCTTCCCTAATTAAACCTAATTAAGCTTTTTTATTATAAAGTTCACGCGTCTCTTGTAGGGGTGGCAATCGGGTCGGGTTGGCGGGTTGGCGTGTCAGCATACCTCAACCCGAACCCGACCCGTTTATTAAACGGGTCGGCTGTGGCAAACACGAACCCGACCCGTTTAATAAACGGGTAACCCGACACGACCCGCCAACCCATTTAATAAATGGGTTGGGTCGGGTAAACGGGTTTTCAGGTTCGCGGGTTGGGTTGGCGGGTTGACGGATCGGGTTGGCAGGTTGGCGGGTCGGGTTGACGGGTCGGGCAGACGGGTTGGCGGGTTGACCCACCCGCCTAACCCGTTTATTAAACGGGTCAGCCGGGTTGGCGGGTTGGCATACCCCCAACCCGAACCCGACCTGTTTAATAAATGGGTTATGCGGGTCGACCCGTTTATTAAACGGGTTGGCTTAAGCCCAACCCGAACCCGCCTAAGAGGCGGGTTGGCGGGTCGTGTCAGAAATTGCCACCCCTAGTCTCTTGTACCTAAATTTGGTAGAAAATTAATTACTCATTCTTTTCTTATGTGTTCATGCTTTTTCAAAGTAGGGGTGGCAGTGGAGTGGACCGAGTCTCCACCCTCACTCAAAATTTTGCCCTCCATACCTGCAAGGGTTTTGATTTTAACCTCCATCCCCGTTTCATGTCCTCCATCCCCGGTCCAAACGGGGCGAGGTGGGGCGGGGCTCCGCTTCTCCTCAGTCCACTGCCACCCCTAAAGGCATTTTAGTTATTTTACTAATGGGGATCGGGGATGGGGATGGGGATGGGGGCAGAGTGGGGTGAGGGAAAGCGTAAGTCCATCCCTGCCCATCCTCACACGAGTTTTGATTTTAACCTTCATCCCCCACCCCCCCCCCCCCCCCCCCTCCCGGTCCACTGCCATCCCTATTTCAAAGAGCTCTCAACCTAATTAAACTCTTTTTTTGAGAAAAAATCACGCAGTATCTCTCTCACTTCACCTAAATTTGGTACAAAATTAATGAGTATTTCTTTTTTTCATGTAATTTAGCTTTATCAAAGAACTTCCCTAATTAAACCTAATTAATGCCTTTTTTAGGCAAAAGTACATACAATGAAGCATTTGCCTTTCACGCATATTTAATAATTCACCTAAATTCGGCCATTAGTTGCATACTTATTGATAAACGTATATGTTGTATAATAATTTATTTTTATATTATAACTTTAAAAAGAAAAAAATTATAAGACAGCCGAGTCAATAATCAAACTTAAACGACTCAGCCGAGTCAAAACATCAACAAAGACAGCTCTCAATGAATAAGAAAAATAAACATAAAAAAAATCCAAGATAGAGAGAGAGAACCAAATGGAAGAACTTGCTTATGCCGCAGATAAATAAACCATCGTGAGAAGTGAAAGATAATGGAGAGATTGAGAGTTGTCAATGACTGTCCATCGTGGAATTAATCAAAACAGACTTGAGACAATGTTCTCCTGTGTCCACTGTGGTTAATGTGTTCCAGAACTAAATGAAAAACACATGTCCAGCACCACCCGAGCACCCTTTGAGACCACCTCATGCATGCTTAAGACAGATATAAAAAAAAAACTAGAGTTATAGATAGGTGGCACGATACTCATTTTCCAAACTTGATGAGAATATTGATTATCTCACTCTTCTCCTATGCTTTTCACACTTCATTTATTATTTTTATATGTTTTCTCACTCTATTTTTCATGTTTTTTATGTGTTTCTTTTCATGCTTTCTCACTCACTTCCATGTGCTCTTTTTAAATTGGTAGTCATCATTTTTAGATTTTGTTAAAAATTTAATTCTTACACTTAAAAAATCATAAAATTTAAGAATAGTCGCTTTTATTTTAGTTTTTATTTGTGTTTTATTTTGATTTTCAATCAATTCTTATATTTTAATTCTTCGCTTCCAACTTCTTACTTCTCACTTTCGCTTCTTGTATCTTTTTTCGTTTTCGCTTCCTAGCCTGGCAACCTTGAGAAAAACACATGCGAGAAAACAAGAAAAAAAAACCCACAGAACTGCACCTGCAACAGCTCTTGCTATCGACATTAAAGTCATTAAAAACCAAAACCGATCTCTACACCTGCAGGACCAGCCAAAGAAATGAAAAGGAGGCAAGAAGAAGACAAAGCAAGCAAGATCATAACTCAGATCACCACTGCAAATCTCATCACCCGTTCCCAACATTAGAAACCATGATATAAGTTCCACACGTACAACCCAAGAGTTCAAAACCCAAAACACACAGGCAAGAGTTCACTTTTCCTTCTCTCCTTCCTCCACCCTCCTGCCCCGTCCCACCCACTTCTCCTCCAATCTCCAACCGCCTCCTCTTCCCTCCCTGAGCCACCCCTCTCTCCGACCGTAACCATTCCCCCTTCATTCTGGTGAGCGGCCTTCCGTTATCCTTCATGACACGTTTGGCGGATCGGTTGAACATACTCTTAAGTTCCATGGATATTGCCGGCCATCTTCCCATACCAGCAAAGTTTGATATCCGATGACCATAACCAAAAGGTTCTTCTTGCCACAGAATCCCATACCAGTCTACGGGCCATCAAGAGAGTCGCCAGATCTGCAACACAGTAATCTCTTCCAATCATTCATAGATCAGCTCGAAAGACAATCGGTTCAACTGCCTAGACGAGCAACTCTTTATTATATATATTTTTTAATCAAGAACGCTGGAGGGGTTACCCGGATTTTATATTAAAGAACAAAAAATTATAAAAGATCACCCTCTAGGGGTAGCCAATCCGGCGACTTATCTTTCCATAGCAAATTATTGTAAGATCCTAAGTAAGAAAAGAACATAACCCATGGCCGCCCTTTACAAAAATCATCTTCACCGACAAAAAGATTTGTTAGAGTAAAAGCTGGATTTGAAGATAACAATACTCCTAACCGCTGGCTATTTGAAATCATGTATATATGTATTTTGTTGAAGGGACGATAACAGGTGCAAACACAGTCTTCAACAAAATTCGAGTTTGAAACTCTCTTCGTACCCCCCTAAGCAAAAAAATATCTGTCATAGGCAGCAAAGAATAGAAGATCCCAACTTTTATAAGAGCACGACACAAATTTAATAACATATGTAATGTGTTTCCGTAGCCAATAATTATCTACTATAATCTGGTTTTTGCAAACAAAGAAATCAATTTCATTTTGAAAAACCAGTCACTATCACAACAAAATGTTTAGTGTAAGACACCTAAACTGATCAACTATTGCAAATCTATTTGAAAGCACACCCCCATGATTAGACGTGTTCCTAAACTTCCAAATATTTTTAGCAAACAATATGAAATGTAATGTCCCAATAAGGTTTGAGCCACCCTCCCATGTCATCCACCGTTTAAGTTCTCAAATGAAAAAAAAATGTGGAATTCACTTCTTCACAAAAAATCTGCACATGTTTTCAAATCAATTGAGTAATAAGGCATAAAAACAGCAAATGAAATTGTGATTCCTCATGCTTGAAACATAGAGGGCATTTATTTGACAATGCAACCACAAACTCCTTCAATCTGTTCTAAGTCAAAAGCGTTCCATGACCAGCCAAATAAGCAACTCATGCTGCCCTTAGCGACACTCTTTTAGGCCAACATAATCGAACCATTCATAAATGGAGCGTCATTTCAAATGAAATTCCAGATATCCTTCCTACTGATTTTAGTTGCACATATAGAGTCAATCCACCATAGCCTATCAAGGCCATGAGATAGCTGAAATCTTATCATATTAGGCTATAGACTTTCAAGGCCCCGTATAAGAGCATATCGGTCTACACATAATACCAACCCATCTTTGTCACAAATTTTCTTTAAATTAACAATCCCGCATCTTTCTCTCTTAGTTATGAGATATATCAGTGGTGTTCTCTATTAAGAATTTATCGAAAACCAAGTAACAATCTCGTCTGCAACCTCACAAGATATCAGAGGCTCTACCTTCTTCTAACCCTATAGAATCCCTTTTCAAGCTCCAGAATTGATATCCGAATTAGCCCCAAAAAAACTTTTATTGCGGAGATACTTGGAGTGCATGAACTAAACCTATAAAGAAACTTTAAAGAATACATCAATTTCAAGCTTAGCCAGGTAAGCGATATTAAGCTCCTTGATTTTGCGAAGCCCAACACCACCTTCATTTTT
Source organism: Nuphar pumila (assembly GCF_984573655.1). NCBI lineage: Eukaryota > Viridiplantae > Streptophyta > Magnoliopsida > Nymphaeales > Nymphaeaceae > Nuphar > Nuphar pumila. Next base: position 25,026,154 of record NC_143256.1, on the reverse strand, counting down.
CAGTTTATATAACACCTCCCGCGACACTAAATGTGTCCTCCCAAAATCTGAATTCAACCAAAGAAAGTTCTTGAACATGGTTTCTAATTAAACCATCACCTTCTTAGACACCTTAAAAGAAAAAATCCATAACACATGAATTGCAATAAGAGTATTTTGAATGAGAAGTAACCTTCCTGCATAAGATAATAACCTGCCTTTTTATTTTTTTAACTTTTGTTGAATTTTAACAATAAGAGGTTGACATGAAGAAGAATTCATCTTGCCCATACACAACAACAAACCCAAATATTTCAATAACAAACAATTCAATTGCTACCATGTTAAATAGGAAACTTGAGAAGCCATTTCTGAACTTACATTAAAAGCACAATGATTTATTTTTTATTATTTATTTTCATACATGCTGCAGATTCAAATTCTAGGAAAATGCTCTTAACTTTTTTTACTTGGTCCTTTGAAGATTGCAGAAAGGTAAGAGACTTTAACAACTTCAATATAATTTTGATATTAACCTAATTTCAGCCTCCTGGAGAGTCTCTTCATAATAATCAAAAACATATATGGGGACAAAGGGTCCCCCTACCTTAGACCCTGAGAGCTCTAAATTTTTTTGCTCGAAACTTAGTTCACCAACACTTAGAACGAAGCAGTGAAAACACAAAGCATAACTCTTTCTATCCAAATTAGGTGGAATCCCAATCGAAATGGAGAGCAGTTAAAAAATTTTCAAGAAATTCTATCATAAGCCTATGAAATGTTTAATTTTAGACATAATACAAAATTTTTCTTCTTATAAAGAGAATATAATAATTCATGAGCAAGCAAAATACTTTCTCTAATATCCTTACCTTTTAGGAAAACCCATTGATTCTTGAACTCTCGTGAGAATAACTCTCATTTTATTCACCATAACCTTGAAAACAATCTTGTATAAAAAGTTACCTAACATAATAGATCTAAAATTCTTTAGTTGGTTTGTGTCTTGTGCTTTCGGAATTAGAGCAATCAAGGTAGAGTTGACATTTTTCATGATTTTTCCTAATAATGTCACTACCCACGATGTCCCAACACTTTTGATAGAACATACCTGAAAACCATCTAGCCCCGAGGCTTTGTCATATTTTGCTTGAAAAACTGCACATCTCACCTCCTCATCAGAAACATGAGCTAACAACATTTCATTCTCCTCCTGAGACACACACGGACGATCCCAAGAAGGAAACATGTCAAATAATTTATCATCCTTAATAAGCAAGTCTTAGAAGAACTTGAAATACTCACTTTCAATACATGAATATTCCATAACATGGGACCCATCAATGAGAAAATTATTGATAGTGTCGTGGTGCCTTCTTTCTTTGACTGAAGTTATGACAAATTTAGTATTCCTATCTCCCTCTCAAAGCCAAAAGAGACAAGATTTCTGCCTCCACTAAGATTCCTCTTGCACCAATGCCCTCTCAATATCTCTCTGTAGGTGAAACTCAATTTCAATATCCTTATGAGGAGATGAGCAGTTCATCGATTGCTTTATGACCAAGAGTTGGTTTTGCAAGTAATGAATTTTACATTCAAGGTACACATATTTAGCCTTCTTCCAGGCTTGCAATTTTGATCCCACGTTATCCAGCTTATTTAATATGTGAATCATGACACAATCGAACTGTGGAGAATTCTAATAATCTGAAATGGTTTTCAAACATTCTGGCTCTGACAACCACCACTCAAAGAATTTGAAAGGTCGCTTCATGCTATTTCTCACAACCATTTCAAAATAAAAAACAAGCAAATAATGGTCTGCCAAAGATCTCAAAAACACCTTCAGTGAGTTGCCCATACCAACATCATCAAACCATTGATAGTTGATGAAGCATCAGTTCAACCTACACTGTAATATCTTGAATTTTTTTCATGATTTTTAAAGTCTAAATTATAATTATTTTGAATTATATACCTATATTTAAATTGATAAAATCATGGAAAAATAGTTAAATAGAGGTGACATCAGCTAGGTCTAGGCGTGGCCATGAGCCCACTGACAAGAACAAATTGAGTTAATTATAATTTGAGAAATTTTTAGTTTTTTAACCTTTAAATTTGAGCAAAATTCAAGTTAAATTTAAGCAAAATTCAGAAGTGAATTTGAGTTTAGACTACCGTTAGATCCGCCTCGGAACATAGATCTCCTAGGAGATCTGTTTTTCTGAAATTGGATTACGATTTGCCCAAAAATGCATTTTTAAAAAATGACCAACATCTATTTTTGAGCTTTTTCTGGTTTGGATTGAACTACATCCATTTTATTTGATACATGTTATTATGGATTTAGACTCAGTCTAGGATCCACATTGACTAGGATCTAGTCTAGGTTGGGATCTATATGGATTTAGATATGGATTTGAATTCTGGATCCAAATCTAGATCTATAAAGTTTTAAAAATAACTGACTTTAAATTAGAATAAGGATCAGGTAGAGTTCTATATGTGGCAGAACTCTACCCCATAAGGACATTCCAAAAGGGGGCGTTCCCCCTAGAATATTCTTTAAGAATATTAATTAAAATAAAAATAAAATTTAATAAAAATCTAGAAGATAAGGAGGTAGAGTTAGACTTTTAGTAGAACTCTACCCAAATAGGGATATCTAGAAGGGGACGTCACCCCCTCTTTAGAATAAATTAACAACATATAAAATGAGGTCTAGAGAGCTCTCTCTAGAACTGTTGTTCTAGAGAGAGAAAGAGAGAGAGAGAGTTGAGAGAGAGAGAGAGAGAGGAAAAAGAAAAGAGAAAAGAGAAAAAGAGGGAAAAGAAGAAGAAAAAGGATATAAAAAAAATATCCATCATTTTTTCTAGTTTTTTGATCTTTGATTCAAGGTACAAGTTTCTCTCTTAATTCGCTCGAGAAAGATGATTGTATAAACTGATTTGAGCATAGGTTTAGACGGGGCAAATGGAAATATGATTTCAAAACTATATATATTGTCGATTTTATACATATATATTATTTTTCATGATTGTCGATTTTCCTTGTTCATGCATCTAAATATATATAAGTATATATATATTCAAATTTGTCAATTTTATTGATCTTGCATCTAAATATGCATGTAGTTTAGATTATTGATTTTTCCTGTTTATGCATCTGAATACATATAGATATATATTTCAGATTTATGGATTTTTCATGCTCATGCATCTGAATATATTTATGTATTCCATACTTAACGACTTTAGTACTCATGCATCTGAATATACTTATGTATTCCAGACTTGTCGATTTTAGAACTCATGCATCTGAGAACATACATGTGATTTGGCCTTGTTGATTTCATGCTCATGCATATGTGTTTTCTGAACTTACCAATTTCTTGTTGATGTTTATGAAATATACATATGCTGATTACATGATCATGCATCAAAATAAATATACATATGTGTATTTCAGCCTAGCTAATATTATGTTGTGATTGGCTGATTCATGTACATGAATCAGACCGATCGATATGATGTTATATATAGTTGGCCGATTTATATATATGAAGTACATGGATTTGATCAGCTGTGGAGATGATTATGTGTGACTGGCCGACCTATATACATGATTCTGATTATGTACATGGATCAACCCAGCTATTGATATGATTATGTATGCCTGACCGACTCATATACATGAATCAACCTAGTGGTGGATATGTTAACCTATGACAGACCAATCCATGCACATGGATCAGACCAACTGCTTATAGATTAATTTTTTTGTTCAACAATTATTTATTTTTCTGTACATCTGATTGTTATCAAATGCCTGACCGATCCATGTACATGAATCTGATCATGTACATGAATCTGATCATGTACATGGATCAGACCAGCTCTTAACGAGTTTACTCAGGTCTGGCCGACCCATGTACATGAATTGATCATGTACATGGATCAGACCAGCATGTTGAGATGATAATTTTTGCAGGCCGATCCATGTACATGAATCTGATCATATACATGGATCATGCCAACTTCTTATATGAGCATTTATGTTGAACAATCCATGTACATAAACTTGTTTATGTACATGAATCAACCTAACTAAATTTAATTCATGTCTGGCTAACTGTTTACTTATTTTTCTGCCCTGCTGAATTTAATGTATGATTGGCCGACCCATGTACATGATTATGAACATGTGCATAGATCAACCATCTATTGATATGATCATTTATAATTGGCCGACCTATGCATATGATTCTGATCATGAACATGGATCAACCCAGTTGTAAATATGATAACTTATGTCTGACCAACCCATGTACATGAATATGATCATATACGTGGATCAGACTAGCTGCTATTGATACATGTCTAGCCGATTAATGTACATGAAGTTGTTCATATACATGAATCAACCCCGATGTGAATATTTTTCTATTTGGTCAATACATGTACATGAATCTGATCAATATTTGATATTTTATGATGAGTCGATACATATACATGGATTTGATCATGTACATGAACCTGACCAGCACATTGATATTATTTATTTTTCTCATTTGTGCACATGAATTGAGCATGTATATAAATCTGATCAACATTTAAAAAATTTTTGCCTAGCTGATTTACGTACATGAAGATGGTCATGTATATAAATCTGATAAAAAAATATATTTTCTGATTTGGTATATGAATCTGATCTTAAACTAATCAGTTTGCAATTGTGCATATCATACGCATGAATCTGGAAATAATTAGATATTTGTATGATTGCGATCATATGCATGTTTGGTTGATTATATGCCTAAAATAGATCATGAATGGTGTGGCCTGCAAGCTCTTTATTCACGTGTGTATGTGCTTGGATAAATGTGCATTCTACTTGTGTTTTGAATATTCATTATGAACATGTTTGAAAATTGTGTGTGCTCATGTTCACTGAAAGTTTGCGGTTGGCATAAATTACTTATTGAGATATGTTAGTGGTTATGTGTGAACCATTGTAGGCCTGTGTAGACCAGGAGCATGCGTTTCTCCAATGTTGTTGATTTGTTTATGCATTGCAAAATAATTTTTGAAAATTATTGGTTTTCCAAATTTAATTACACTGTTAAATTGTGAGGGTCAAGGCCCAAATTTGTTTTTGCATATGAATTTGCAAAATGGTTCTTGCGTAAAGAACTTGAAATTGTTTTGAAATAGTAAAAGAAACCAAAAGAGTGTAATTAAGTTCTTCCTTGATGTCTCTTCTATAATATGGAAATCTTGGATGACGGTCATGGAAGACCATGTAGATACTAAAATTCTATGTGTAATTGTGCCCCATAACCTAATGTGTGGTTCACTTTTCGGCCATAGTTTTAGAGAGCTTTTAGCCACTTTGCCTAAGGATGATGTTGAATTAACTGTAGTTATTGGTATATCAAGAAAGTTGCATCAATGATTGATGGTTTTCATTGATGTCCCGATATTATATGAGAATTTTTAATATTCTGATAGAAGGTGAGGATTTCTGATATCGATCGAGGAACAAGTGTGGAACCCAGTAAATAAAATACAAAATTATGTGTTAAGCTATGACTGAGAACCTAACTTGAACTTCAAGAATTATATCCATTAAGTATCTGCGAATTTAAGAAAAAGTAAAAATTAAATTTGTGTGCATTTAAATAAGAACATACATGCAAAAACAACTCTGATAATAACTTAGTAAGTTATTCATGCATGTGCATTGAATCATGCATATTTTACTGTTTAACATTAGTTCATGCATCTTGGCATATTTGATTCTGCATGATATTTGGTTGAATGCTTGAATGATAATATAATTGTGGTAAGTTATTTAATGTGTTTTCCTCTTAAATTTATGCATGAATTGATTTATACTATTTCTTTTACTGTTTGGATTTTTAGAGAAATTCATACGAGGACTTCAGTTCTTACTCATTTTCTTAAAACTATTTTGCAGGCACAGATGCACAGTGATGTCTTGAATTTGCTAACTGGAGGTTGCGAGACTTATGACTGGTGTTTAGGTTCTGACTAGGCGCAAGATTTTGACAATCAATTATATGTTCTTAAACCTTTTGACTTATTGATTTAATAAATAAAGTTTGATTTTACGACTGCACTCCAACGAATCCACTCAATTCTAGGATCCGATCACTGCAATGAATGAGCTTGAACAATGAATCCAGGAATGGAGGATCATAGAGGAATTGAAGTAGAAATAGAGATCCCATATTTCATGATTGTAATGGGGTGACCAAAATTGTAACACCTCAATTTTTATAACCCGAAGAATGATGATTTTTTTAAAAATGTTTTTAAAAATCTTTAACAAATAGAAGCAGAAAAATTCATAGGGTCTAAAAGTTGACATGCTACTTTTCGAATTCATATATAACCATACAATTGTGGAAACTTAAAATAAATAGATTTCATTTTGCATAAAATAAATCAATGTCCACAATCATGCAAAACATTAATTAAATTATCCATTGTCATAAAAATCAAATAATAAATTAGAGTCTGAAAATCTTGTAAATATGAAAGAAAGATAGACTCGGTTTTTATCGCAACCTCTCACCTTCGCATGTAAGCTATTTCTCATTACCTAAAAAATATTAAACCATATAGGGTCAGACAAAACATGTCTCAGTAGAGTGAAATATGCTAAGCTTGTAAGACAAAAATTCAAATCAGAAATTTTAATAGAAATTTGATAGTTTAGCATTTAGAATTAACTGAAACAATTACATAATTAATCATACATGTTCAAAATTTACAAATTTAACAAGAGAGTATCAATTCATATATTCATGAAATAAAATACATGACTTACCATATGCAGAAGCCCTTCAATGCGTGTATATATTCTTATCTTTAATTACATTTTCTTTCTTAGATGATGCATGCAATGCTTAATTAATGCACAAATATCTTAAGTTATTACTTCTTAGCCCTACTGATACGACACAAGCTTATATTATCAGATTAGAACCATGGCTCAGAACATGTTTTACATAAAGGGGTGACTTTAGTCTGGCCAGGTCCATTCACCAGGATGAGGTGAGGGACGCTAATATGAGAGAAATTTCCAACACCTTTCAACTCGATGCACCCGTTTTTCTCATGAGTACCTTATATCCTCTACACTGCAGCCTAATACAGAGGTTTCCCCATAAAATCGTAGGAGGAGAGGAACAACCTTCTGTGCTCGAAACATACTTGCTCGACAAAGTTTTGTACCACCTGCCACTTTCCTAGCAAGTATCTTGAGTTTTAATGTCACATGATTACTTGATTACATGCTTAGTTTTTTTTCATGCAACATCAAAACTTGAGCCACTTTATGGGCAATGGATGCATTCTTATAAAGAATTAAAATATTCACTTAATCATACTTGTAACATAAACTTGAGCATATGCGTAAATAAAAATCTTATTTATTTTCATACTTCAGCTAACACATATGCATGTACATAACCAATGCAATAAAGAATATGAATATGAGCATCCATCTCAGATAAACATTTATATCATCATTATAACATGAGCATACTGGCAGCCAACACATATTCAGAATTTAAAACATAAACTTGCATTCATTGAACCCTTTGATCCTTGATCTTAATGTGTAGGCTTTATTAACTATTCAGGTCATAGGCATATTCATATAAGCTTTTGTATAGAATAAAACCTGCATACTTATTCATATATTGCATGCTATTTGAAATGAAGAAATTTACACAAAAATATATGAACTATGCATAGGTCGACCCTCGGTCTAAAGTTTGATCTTGATTTACGACACCAATAACTCTGCCAAACTATTACAGAGCTCACAAAAATTTTTATGTTTGGTGAACGAAACTAATATTTCTACAATATAAATTAAATTTTGTTAGCTTTCCGTAGCCGCAAACCGTTTATGAAAATTCCTCTGTATGAGAAAGTTATGAACGTTTTACTGCGGACATGCTATATTCTGTTTTGACTATCACAGGGTTGTACTCATTTCGTGAACCGAGCCCAAAATTTTACAGTAGATGTAAAAGTCTGTTAACTTTCCAATGCAATAAACTGTTTGTCAAAACTTTTCTAGACAAGGGAGATACAAGCATTTTACTAGTCGGAGGTCAGGCCAAAAACCTGAAATTCTCGGTCTATGTATTCGGGTTGGACCAAACCAAGTCACTAGAATCTGTACATCTATGATTTTTCTTGTATATTTTAAAATAAAAACTATAATAAAATATACAAATAGATCTGAAATATTCTGTGTAATGTCGCGTATTTCCATACTTAATCATTTTATGATTTTGCCAAAAATTTGGCTAAGTCTGGGAAAAATATCATTTGAGCATCAATTTTAGACGAGTATTTTTGAGTATGGGTTTGGCTCAGGTCTCATCAACAAGGTCGAGACAAACCAATGGAAGCATGAGAAAGAGTTTTATTTTTGAACTTTAAATTTAAGCAAAATTTGAGTGAAATTTAGGTTATTTTTAGACAAAATTTAAAATTCGATATTTGTGTAATATGTCGTTGGATGCGTCTCAGAATTCTAAGCACAATAATATTTTACTTTTCTGAATTCGAGTTTCGGTTGACCCGAAAATTACATTTTTTTTTCAAAAATTAAGCAGTTTGTCAAACTGGATCTGAAGTTGGATTGGATTGGATCTAATGCATATGATTCAAATTATTATGAATTTGGATCTTATTTAAGACCCATCTTAATCTGGATTTAATCTAGATCTTGATCCAATTTCATTTTGGATATGAATTTAGATTTTGGATTCAGATCCGAACCCAAATCCTTGTCAAATAAAAAATTTAGCTTTAAATTCAGTTTAAAGCTTTAAATTAAAGTTAGTTGGGGTTAAGAAGACTCCTAAAGTAATTAAACCAACTTTAGAAATTCAAAAATATTTAATTAATTATTAAATAATTAATAATTAATCAATTATTTAATTATTTAATTAAATTTTATTAATTCTAAAAATTCAATTTAGGGCTAAGTAGAACTTCTTAAAAGAGTCCTTATTCTTACTTAAGAGAAGTTAAGAGAGACTTTTAAAAGAATTCAAAAGTTAAAAAAAATACCAAATGTGAAAAAGTCAACTTTTGAGGAGTTTCAAAAAAATTGGAAATAAGAGAGAGTTTCAATGTTTGAAACTCCCTTCTCCAACCATCTAAAGAGGGCTAGAGAAGTGGGGGGCGTCACTCCCTCTCACACTCTTTATATATATAAAAAAAAGAGAGAGAAAGAAGGGAAAGAAAGAAAGAGGGAAAAAGGGGAGAGAGAGGAAGAGGAAGGAGGAGGAAGAAGAAGGAGGACCTTCTTCTCCAATCATCCAACTTCTTTTCCACCATTGCTCATTATTTTTCAATTTTCATAAAGGTACGAGTCTTTTCTTTTGAATTCAAGTGAGAAATTGAATGCCGGTACAATTTTATGCAATATCTTGGATAAAAATCCATGGAAAATACGTATGTGATGATTTTAAAAAAGAAATACATGAATCTTTTTTCCATGGCTATATATGCTTGATGTTTCTTTCATCTTTTCATTAAATAAAATTCTGTACATGTGATAACAAAATTTTATTTGGTGGTAGGAGTGGTTCTTTTAGAACCCTCTTTGATGAATATCATTTTTTTTATGAATGGATTAGGCTATGGACTGAGTAGATGCCTGAAAATATATGCAAAACCATGTTGTATGCATGTATTTTCCAAATAAAAAATTGTGTATAATGATATTCTTATTGAGAAAATTGATTATGCATGCATTCTTGAATGGATATTCTCGGGTAAGTTTAATGCTCATGTTATATTTCTCAACATGAATATGTTTTAATTGGTTTTGTAAGTTTTCGTGAATGAGATCATTGTTTAAACATGCGTATTGGAGCCATCAATCTGCAAATTCATGCGTTTACAAGTCTGATAAGGTTTAATACACATTTTTCAATCATATAAAGATGCATAGTTCCTGCACATTTTCAAAGAATAGGGGCCGACCGGACCAGCCAAGCACGGCTCGGCTGGCGAGACCTATCAATATTTTGACAGGTCTGCCAGGCTCGGCTGGACTAAGTCCATCTGACCTATCAGGCCACAGGGCTCAGCCGAGCCATTCGATTGAGCTGGCTCAGGTTCAGAAAAAAAAAAACCAAAATATGGCTGGCAGCCAGCCGAGTGGGTCTCGACTGACTGCCAGACTTTGGCAGCTTGTGACAGACGATGCACAGGCCCAGTTTGGGCCGTGTGCCACCCTGCCAGGTGCTGGCCTGTCCTTTAAAAAAAAATTTGTTTGCTACATGTATAATGTAGTCTTGCTTGCGTGTATTTATAAGTTTACAAGGTTTTCTAAAAATCTAGTTTTTCTAAATGCGCAGACCCCCTACTGCTGGCTGAGCAATCGACCCTGACATGGCCCTGTCAGCTGGGTTGGTTGGGCTGGGTGTTTCAAAAAAAAAGAGGGGATTTTATGTTATTAAGATCAAATGTTCTTTTCATGATGATGATCTGTGTAGAAAATTTCCCTTGTTGGACTTGCTTTTAAAACATGTATTACAATTTATTCTATTTCTTGGCTATTTTTATATCCTTTGTCATCTGTACCTTTATACTGATTTCATCCTGATGAATGAATGAGGTGCACATGCCCAGCCTGGGCCTTGCAGTACTCTGTCAGACCCAGTTTACTAGGTCGGCTGGGTGCTAGCCTGAGTATGTTATAAAAAAATATTATATCAATGGTGCAGGCCGGGTCCTATTGGGTTCAGTCCAGCCAAGTGGCTAGACTGGTACAGGGGTATGTCCAGGCCACCCGCTCCCTGCCTTGGGCCTACTGGTCCCAACTGAGTGGGGCTCGGCTGAGGCTGCAACTTATTTCCTAGAAAAAAAAGAAAGAAGAGTATATATATATATATATGTATATATATATATATATATGCCTTGTGATGTATCTAAAAATTTTCAGATTTAACTGAGTGTGTGCATTTTGAGTTGAGCACATACATAACATGGTTTAGTATTATGTTACTTCTCGGTTGTTATCAATGCATCTGCAAACCTAGAGTGGATGGGTTTGGCTTTGTCATAAGCCTTTCAGCTTATGTTGTAAATATGCACTTTGAATCTCATTTATATTGTGAATGCCATTTTTCACTTGCCTTGATGGGATATGACATAAGTATAATGTTATTATGAAGCTAGTTTACAATGTTTGAGTATACATAAAATTATGTGGGTTTACATGTATATAGTTGCATGAATGTTCACAAGTGGAAGAATGCATTGACATGAATGTGTATTAAGTGAATGCAATCACTTGTCATAACTATATGAATTGCATAAAAGCATATGCAAAAATGACCACACTTAAACACATGCACATGGATGGTGAACACATGCATATGATTATGGTAGCTCATGCATATTATCCAATTGGTATGAATGATTATGCATTTGGAAACATGTTAACATCATTGTATATACTGCATATCGTTATAATTTTTGCATATGGTGCATCGATGATCGGAATGAATCATTGTGGGCTTGGTGGGCCTCGAGCTTTGGTTTTGCTCCTCTTTATTTATTTTAAATGCATCACAAAAATCACATAAATGATTTGCACTGTATTGCATTGTTCTATGCTTTTTCGCTGGCGGTGGTCCCATGATGGTTCTCGCAGGGGAAGATATGAGTTTTTGCCTTTGTTTGCATACTGAATTGCAAATTAAAAAAATGGATTAATCATAATCAAATAAAAATAAAAGAACAATGTAATATACGTTCTGAGATCTCTCATCGATAGAATAAGAATTTTAGAGTTTTGATTTTGGGGGACTACGAGGATACAAAAGCTCTATGTATGCTATTGTTACCCCTGAACTCGATATTGAAGTTCTTTCTCCTAGCCACAGTTTAGAGAGAGTCTGTCACTTTGCCTGAGGGTGGTCTGTAGATACAACTGTTATTTTGGTATACGAAAAAAAGTGACACTTGTGGATGGGTGGTCCCTGGTGTTCCCGACATTAGATGGGTGGTCTAATGTTTCGAAGGCTGTTTCAGTCGAGGGCTAAGTTTGGAACCCAGTAATAAAATATAACTTGTGTGCTAAGTTACCCTGAAAACCTAATTTGACCTTGGGGATTTTACCCGTTTGGTGCTTCCGCGGGCAGCAAAAATTAAAAAGATGAACTTAATTGTGTGCATTTAATAGGGACATGCGTATGAAAAAAAACTCTAATAAAAGATAATAATTTACTTATTTATTGCAGTGAAGTCATGCATATTCCTGCTATGCACTAGACCATGCATATTTAATTATGATATATGGATGAATGCATGATATGTGTTTTCGTTCACATAATAGCATACCTTTAATGCTTGGTTAATTTTTCCTGTTGATATAAGATGCTTCCTCTTATTTAGCAATTGTTCTATGTTAATTACATGCTTGCCTAAATTATGGATCTGTCATAAATGCATTTTCTCTAAATTATTGCATAAATTCTTATATGTATTCTTTATGCTCATTTATTTTATTAGAGGAATTCATACACAAAATTTCTCAGATTTATGATACCCTTACTTTTATGGTTTTCGCAGCTGCAGGGGATCAATGAAGTGACTCGCTTCTGGGAGAGCTACAAGTGCTACACGTTTGTTAGGCAATTTCACAGATGGACAACGCGACTCTGCTTTTCTTTATTTTTTTTTTTACATTTAATTGTTCATGCACTTTGATTTTTTTATGCATTTGTCTCGAGACTACTATTTCTTATTCAATTAATAAAATTTTAGTTTGTTATGGTGTGGATGATAAATGTAAGATCCCTTGTGGTTGGTTGGTTATCCAATTGTGAGTGAAACTGTAAAGGCCCCGGGTTTCTCAGAATATTTCTGCAATTCTAATGTAAACATATAACACAAAAAAAATTAATATTATAACTAAGGCTAAAAACATTAATGGAAATCAACTAATAAACAAAGCGTGGCTGGACTAATAGACAAAATATAAAAATCAAACTAAGGCATACGTTGCTGCATTAAGATTAACAAAAAACGTGAAACATGATGATTAAAAAACTAACAAAGACTTTTCATTAAAGAACAAATGTTGCTGAACCTAAATGTAAAAAAAAATAAAAATGCTGAACCACTAATAAAACTAAATGGATAATTAATATCCTACAGTGAACAAAACCCAACTAAAAGAAACTAATAAGAACACCTAAGAAAAAAACTCTAGTTGCTAAACTGCTCTTTACCAATTTTTTTCTTTTTCTTTTGAATCTAATAGTTAATCTAGCTAGGCTAATCTAATCTAATGAAGAATCAAGAAAGCAAAGCACAGATCCTATATTAAAAATAACGATTTTCCCAAATCAAGATTTTTCTATTCATAAATCAAGAAACGTCTAGACTATAAAAAACAAACTATATATATATATATATATATATATATATATATATATATATATATATATATATATATATATATATATTCAGATGGAAACATGAAATAAACTAGATGAAACATGTAGCTGATGCGATGATCTACGAAACTATATATAATGTAATGCTTTATGCGATGCAAAACCTAAGATCTACGGTGAAAAAGAGAGAGAAAGAAATGACCCGTCACAGATCACCTCTGATGGAAGGGTTGAGAAAAGAAGATGGTCAATCCAGCTGCATCCACGTTGTCCCGACAAAGAGGAACAAGTTGCTGATGATGAAAGGGTTTAAAGCTTGAAGAAAAGGGGAAAGAAGAAGAAAAGGGAGAACAAGGAGAGAAAGAAATTGGCAAAAGAGCGAGAGAGAGCATGGGAGAGAGAGAGAAGAGAGGGGCAAGAAGGCGGGGGCATGCACTCTAATATGGAAAAATGTGTTTCATCCCTTGAACATAACTATTTATGTTAAAATATTAGGTTAAACACATTTTTCAAAAGGAGTTTGATAGTTTTTCAATAATTTCCAAAAAGGGTCTTTTGAAAAACATGTTTCCTAAAACACACATTCCTAAAGTAATTAAAACTTTTGCTTAAACCTTTTTAAACTAATTCAAACATTATTTAAAAATTCCTAAACTAAATAAAACATTGAAAAATGCAGGGCAAGCTTTAAAAAACATGATTTTTTGATAAATTTAATTCAATGTGGTTTCTCAAAACTAACGATAAAACTAGGGTTTTAAAGCAATTTTAACATTGGATCATGCATAAAATAAGATGAATAAAATGCAAATATGTATGCATGATCAAATACCCCATGCTTATCGTTTGCTAGTCCTCGAGCAAACTGAAGCAACAAGCAAAAATAACAACTAACTAAAAAAAAAACCTAACCCACTTTTGTAGGAATCACTGTTGCATTTAGCATATGCAACAAACACTTTCAACCCCTGAGTTACCTTAGTAGATGAGTAAGGTTTCATGAGGGTTTGCATTGATGCTACCCACAAACATCTCTGTCATGTATGCATAAAAAAAATCAACTTAAAAAATCATTAGGCAGTTAAAGAGTTTGTTTTCACAAATCTTTCATGTCATTACATTATCAAAACATGATTAGAGTCTTTCATAGAGAACCATAGAATAAAATATTTTCTTCACTTTTCTAAATATCATAATCATTTATGTTTTATTCTCATAAAATTAAATATATACATGTCATTATTTATTAATCTTCACTCATATGTTTTCTACACAAGTTTTCTCAATATTTGCTTCTAAGCAGTGAACTTTTTTTTCTTTTATGCTCTTTTCTTTTTTTTCTTGATTTTTAAATTTTCACACTTTTGCTTTTTTTTTTCTTGATTTTTAAATTTTCACACTTTTTCTTTTCTTCTTTTTATCGAACACTATTTCAAATTTTCAGTTTTATGACCCGTGTAACGAGCTTTGGGTCAGTGACTCTCAGGCCAAATGACCTTAGGACACTAGATACAAAGTATCCCTCAGACTTAATTGCTCTACTCACTAGACCTTCAATTTTCACAGTTTACGTATAATCCGCTTCTTTGTCATGTGCAATGTCAATATCTATTAGGCTTTCTATAAAGTCCATATAGCAGACTTTCAGGCTGGTGGCTCCCGAGCCAGATGGGTTTAGGGCACCAAGTGTAAACATCCCTCAGGCTCTACTTGCTCAAACAAAATAGGCCACAAATATTAACTTAGATATAAAAGTGACTTCCTTCATTATACTTTTTAACATAGAAATCAAGCAGTTCAACTTGTGTCTAAGCCCAACTACTGGAGAATACAAAGATATCAAACAACTAAACATATGCTCTTTTTTGCTTTTTGAGCTTGTGAATGCAATGTTGTTCATTTGCTTAGTTTTTCAAAAATAAAACTGTGCATATTCATACTTGTGATTTAAAATAAACTCTAACATGCATCTATAACCATTTATTTGAAATCCACATAAATAATCATATTTTTCTAGATCAGTGTCAGAAATTTTTTTGTAGAGCTTAAAAATCCTCTAAAAATATTAGATTTTGCAAAGCAGTCATATAAGTTCAAACTCATTCCTTAAAAGCCTATTTTTTTTATGAGTTTTCATCAAAAGTGCAAGTACAAAGACAAAAAAAGTTTGGGTGTGCAACTACACCCTCCCCCATGCTTGAATGACATTGTATTCAGTGGCACTCCCCCATGGTTGTATGAAACTGACTAAATGTATATGAGAACAAAAATAACTAAGAGAAAAGGTAGAAGTCACCTAATCCATACTGTAGAACCTTACCCAATGTGACATGTGAATGGCTCTGCAGAGGTTCCACCTGTCTAACAGTTTACAACTCATAAAAATTGCACCATAAAATGAAATGCATACATAATCTATCATTTATGCACATGAAAGAAGAAAACTACCTAAAAAACAAAAAAACTACTAAAGCTACTAATAGTACATCATAAATATGGGCTACCTCCCATAAAGCGCTAAGTTTTACGTCCTCAGCCGAACGGATCTCTGGAGACCCTTCATCGTCTATGAGATTAATGGACATGAAGTCATGCTCAATCAGGGGCTTTGAGGAAAAGAGTGTCATCTATGACACTGCGCACTATGTGTCCTCCAACTCTACCCCTCTGGACCCTATGATGACTCTCTAGACTGGAAGAAAGGAGTTCAGTCTCCATGTGGAGACTATTCTCAAATGGTGGAGAGCCAAGAATCAAACATCTATCAATATAAGCAGTGATAATCAAAGGGGGTTGATGTGATCCTGCTTGAATATATCAAACATTTTGTGCATGCATGCCCCCTGCTTGCCAAAATCACGTGATTTGGCCAAGGCCTGAGGAAAAGGGGTTGCGAGAATATACGAAGAAGGCACAGGCCCTGCCTATTCTTCCTGGGCCCTGCTTGTTCTCCGTGGGCCTGATGGAGGAGATCGACTGAACAATGGGTGAGGCAGTGGGTTTGCCAGTTGACTCCTCAGTAGGGTGGAATGCATTTTCATTCTGAAGGATCATAATAGAGTTGACCTACTCATGGTGGGACTCTGTGAGGTGCAGACCATGATACATGGGTCTCTTACCCTTTGAGTTGACAACAACCTGACTCGGGATGCTTCTCTTGCTTCTCCTGCTCAAGGCCTTAGCCATCTGGCCCATCTGAGTCTCTAGCCTCGCTATCGATTGCGTATGAGAGCTGAGAGTGGCCTTGATGTCAGAGAATGCCTCAAGAAGCTTCTTCTGAAAACATGAGCTCGATGTGGGCTCATGAGGAGAAGACAAGCTAAGCTGGGGGTGGGCCTGTCTGTGATGTGTCTGGGGAGGCAAATGGGGTGGCTCTTATAGATTTCTCAACGCAAAGTTGGGATGATTTTGCCATCCCAGGTTATAGGTGGGTGTGTATGGATCGTGTATCGGGTTGGCGAAACCTTGGGCATCATTCACTTGCTCCTGAATGAATTCAGGATAGAGTGGTGTTGCTGGACACTTAAAAACAAAGTGTGGAGGGCTAGCACATAGCTCATACACTTTTCTTATTGAATTTATCGAAGTTGGGTTGGCCAGTAATTGATCTACTTTTCTGGTCAACTGGTCCACTTTGATTTGCAAATCATGTCCAGATCCAACTTCAAAAATCCCTCACTTCTTAGGACTACTAGGAACAAGTGTGGTCCTATCAAGCCACGAGGACTGGGCGTGGTGCATAGCATTCTTGCTCAATGTATCAAATAAGGTCCATGCCTCATCCTCGCTCTTGAGCATGAACGTGCCCCTACATGAAGAATCAACCATTTGCCTGTCCTTCTCAGTCAGGCCATCATAAAAGTACTGCACCAGTTGCCAACGCGACATCTGATAGTGGGGACATTTCTGGAGATCTTTCATCCTCTCCCAGGTCTCATGGAACTGTTCTTTCTCAATCTGAGAGAAACTGGTAATGACTTTACGAAACTGATTCGTCTTACCAATTAAAAAATACTTCTTAAGGAACTCACGCTGCATGTGTTCCCAAGTGGTAATCTGAACAATATCGAGGGCCTTCAGTCAGTGTTTGGCTTTATCCTTGAGGAAAAACAGAAACAACATCAACCTTAACGCGTCATCCCTAAAATTATTGATCTGCACCATAGAGAAGATCTTGAGAAACTCATCGAGATGACGATAATGGTCTTTGTTGTTTAGGCCATAGAAAGATGGGAGCATTTGTATAATGCTAGCCTTAATCTGAAACTGCGGTGCTCCTACAGTGGATCTCATGATGCAGAAGGCCGGAGTGTAAGCATTGGGAGTGAAGTACTCCCGAAGATGACAGATCAACTGCTGATCTTGGGTCATGGGGTCGGATCGATGAACTTTTCTAATAAGGGACTCGAGGTTCTCGACTATCTCAACAAGCTCGGGGTCAAGCGAGCGTCGCCCTTGCATGCACCTGAGGGTAGACCGATGCATCAACCATCTTAAGTAACATGTTTTCTACCTACCTAACGTGCAAAGCGGCCAAACCACAAAGCAGGTAAAATAAAAATAACTAGAAAGCAGGAAATAAACAAACACCACACACTTGCACACAAATATTCTGCGAAAAATCAAACTATAGGCACAGTACCAATCGTGCACAATCACCTCTTAGGGTATCCTAATAGGTGGGTTGTGCAGGAAAAGTAAGTTGGTATCTAGGGTTTGCAGACAACATGGTTCTAAACCTAAATACTGAAAAAAAAGTAAACAATCCTAAATATGAAGCAAGAATGAAATTAAGCAACCTAAATAATAAACAGAAAGTAAACTAGCAACCTAAGTAAACACGAACACAAACTTGTAATAACGTGAATACTCGTATTAATCGCCGTTCCCCTGCAACGACGCCAAAATTTGTTGCGAGTTTTATGAAAACGCTTTTTAAAACAATATTTTTAATCAAAATCAAGTGAAAGACAAACACCAAAAATATAAAAACCGGCTCGCATGAGTGGTGAAGTCTGGGTCAATCTCAGGAAACAGGAAATACTTCGTATTCAAACACACAATCTAAACTACTCTTTATTGCAAAAAAGAAAAATTAATTAAATAAATAAATTACTAAGAGTGTTGCCCCTGCTCAGAGGGCTTAAACAAAAGAATAAAGTGCCTTATTACAAACCCAATTGAATTAAATAAAATGAAAGAAATAAAATCCTACTCTAAAAATAAAGAAAGGTCTTCAGTGCTTCAAGTCTTTTTGTCTTTTCTTGATTCTTGTGCCCTCTTTGAATGGTTATAGTCTTTATACTTCTCCTTTACTAATCCTTATTCCAGAGAGCTCCATGAGGGACACTTTTGAGGGGCTAAGGGGACCTCAGATGGTACTTTGAGGGCACGAAAAGGGCTCTACCACACGTTCTAACACTTCCCTGCAAAACACAAAAACAAAACGAAGCAGTACGAATAGAAATCTATGAGAAAATCAAAGGTAAAAATGAAGAAAAATCATAAAAAAACATGAACATCAACATGAACTAAACTACTTTATGAACTAACTAATAACTAATTGAAAACAACTAACACTAAAAGACAAAACAGCTAAACAAACTTAACTAACTATAATTCAAGAAAGCAAATGTAACAAACTAAGCTTAACTAATTCAAGAACTCAAGAACTTAAGAAACTAAGACAAACTAAAAAATCAAGAAATTACCCAGCTGAACTAATTGATTAAACTACTACTAACAAACTACTAAAGAAAGCAATTAACTAAAACAAAAAGAATCAGCTGAACAAGAATTAATTGAAACTAACTATCAATGAATTTGCACGATAAAAAAAAACTAACAACTCATGCATGACACTAACCTACATAAAGCAATGACTCACCTAAACACCAAAACAAAAAATCTATTAAAAGTCAATAGCAAGAATTCGGCTGATAAAAAAACTAGCATGCAATTCTAATATAAACATATAACATAAAAAAATTTAATATTATAACTAAGGCTAAAAACATTAATCGAAAGCAACTAATAAACAAAGCGTGGCTGGACTAATAGACAAAAGATAAAAATCAAACTAAGGCATACGTTGCTGCATTAAGATTAACAAAAAAAGTGAAACATGATGATTAAAAAACTAACAAAGACTTTTCATTAAAGAACAAAAGCTGCTGAACCTAAATGTAAAAAAAAAGAAAAATGCTGAACCGCTAATAAAACTAAATGGGCAATTAATATCCTGCAGTGAACAAAACCCGACTAAAAGAAACTAATAATAACACCTAAGAAAAAAACTCTAGCTGCTAAACTCCTCTTTACCAATTTTTTTTTCTTTTGAATCTAATAGTTAATCTAGATAGGCTAAACTAATCTAATCTAATCTAATCTAATCAAGAATCAAGAAAGCAAAGCACATATCCTATATTAAAAATAACGATTTTCCCAAATCAAGATATTTCTATTCATAAATCAAGAAACGTCTAGACTATAAAAAACAAACTATATATATATATATATATATATATATATATTCAGATGCAAACATGGAATAAACTAGATGAAATATGTAGCTGATGCAATGATCTACGAAACTATAAGCGATGCAATGCTTTATGCGATGCAAAACCTAAGATCTACGGTGAAAAAGAGAGAGAAAGAAATGACCCGTCACAGATCACCTCCGATGGAAGGGTTGAGAAGAGAAGATGGTCAATCCAACTGCATCCACGTTGTCCCGATGAAGAGGAAGAAGTTGCCCATGACGAAAGGGTTCGGAGCTTGAAGAAAAGGGGGAAGAAGAAGAAAAGGGAGAACAAGGAGAGAAAGAAATTGGTAAAAGAGAGAGAGAGAGAGATAGAGCATGGGAGAGAGAGAAGAGAGGGGCAATAAGGAGAGGGCATGAACTCTAATATGGAAAAATGTGTTTCAGCCCTTGAACATAACTATTTATTTAAACACATGTTTCTCAATAATTTCCAAAAAGGGTCTTTTGAAAAACATGTTTCCTAAAACACACATTCCTAAACTAATTAAAACTTTTACTTAAACCTTTCTAAACTAATTAAAACATTAATTAAAAATTCCTAAACTAAATAAAACATTGAAAAATACAGGGCAAGTTTTGAAAACATAATTTTTTAATAAATTCAATTCAATGCGGATTCTCGAAACTAACGATAAAATTGGGGTTTTAAAGCGATTTTAACACGAATCATGCATAAAATAAGATGAATAAAATGCGAATATGTATGCATGATCAAACCTCCATTAAGCTGGAGAGGTTTCAAACCATCAGGTGAGGTGGTGGTTTGCTTGGAGGTTGGCCTACCGTGAGGTACTCGACCCACCGTGAGAGGCGACAACACACCAGAAGCATCAACCTAGCGTTGATTCATCAGAGATCATCCACAACTCTGGCTACCCTTCGCTCTCTTCTTTATTTTCTCAGAGAATCGAAAAGGAAACCCTAATCGGGTTCCCCTTTTCATTTTCTTTTTTAGTATTTATATAAAAAGAAATGTTTCAGTTTTGGTGTTGAGATTTTTTTTTTATTCCATAATAGACCTCATATATTATCAACATAGTGATAATTTTGTTGTTTTTTTTCTAAAAAACAATGTTTCTATTTTCAAAAATTCCAAAATAGTGTATGAAGTTTTCAGTTTTACTCAAAAAATCTTAGAGATTACCTTTAAAGGATTCTGTGTTATTTATTTGTCATAAGAGGTTTCTGACTTTTCTGTTTTTATTGAAAAGTGTTTATGTCTTTTCTATTGAACTCAAGAAGATTTTAGATTTGTTGTTTAAGGTTCTGATTTGCAAAACAACACTCTAACTTTCTGAAATTATAGAAAAGTGTTTTTATTTTACAGAAAACCTTTTAAGTGCTTTACTTTGCCAAAATTGCATGGAATTTTAGATTTTATTTGTATCTATGCACATATAGTGATTCTTGTTGCACGTCTAAACTAAAATAGTGACGCAAAAGTTTACATTTATTTTTGAGGAATAAATTGATAAAAACTACTAGCTGATAACATTTTATTTTAATCACTAGTATTTCTCTATTTTAGGCAAATATGGTAAACATGATCGTCATGGCTAAGTTGTCCAAAATAAAAAAACTCAATGAAATGAATTTTGAAATGTGGAGGAGGAAGATGGAGTATTTATTAACCCATGACAAGACCTTGCGTGCGTCAATAAAAGTAAAACCTTCACTAATTGATAAATCTAGTGAAGAAGAGAAGAAAGCTTATAATAAATTTATGGAGGATGATCAACTTGCTTGAGCAACTCTCTTCACATTTATGCAAGATGACTTTATACGTGTATTTGAAGATTATGACACTGCAAAAAAATTATAGAGGCAGTTAAAAAGTACGATATGAGTTCAGAAACTCATATTCAACTTCTCCTCGAGTAGTACAACTCCTGCAAGATAAAGGAGTCAGATAATAGAGCTGATCATATGAATCATATGTTGGTAATGGCTAAGGACTTAACTATAGCTGAAAATGATATTCTCGAAAGAATGTAAATTTTTACTATACTAAACAACCTTCCTTCTTCATGAAAAATTATGTCAATTGCCATGAGACTGAACAAAAAAAGTCTCTCTCTAACTGAGCTCCTTCTGCAATTAGCTCTCGAGTAAGAGCACATGAACTAAGGTAAGAAGGGAGAAATCATGCACCCAAGAATCCTTCCCAACAACCTCTCATAAGCTCAAGCCTAAAGACCCATTCTTCAAGAAATTCAAGAAGGATAAGTTCAACAAGGGGTGTCCAGTGCAATCCAAGAACCCTAAGACAGCAACCAAGGGTCCATGTTTCTCTTATGAAAAAGTTGGGCATTTCAAGAATGATTGCCCAAATTGATTCAAGAAAGTATATCTTGAAAAATGAGGAACTGGAGAGCGTAAAATTGTCTGCGATGTATCTGAGTCATTGATCACATATGACGATCTCCCAGGATGATAAATAGATTCAGGGGCAATGCGATATGTGGCAAAGACAAATGAATGACTTATGAAAATGAAGGAACTAAAGTCAGTAACGTGGTCAAGATAGGGTCTTATCGGCTTCAATTAGAAAGGACCAGTCTATTGCTAACAAATGTATTTTATATACATTCGATGAGAAAAAATCTTTTAGCAGTAGTAAACTTTGCTAAGAAAGGCTTCAAAATCCGTTTTCGGAGAGACAAGGTCACTATTAAAAAAGATGGAAAAGTGAAGCTCAGGAGTCGCTATGATGTTGACCATGGTTTCTTTCATTTAAATGTAACTCTTTTAATAAGTAATACAATGAATGTTTCTGGTTATATTAATTACACACTTAATGTAGATGCATATTGATGACATTTAAGGTTAGGATATATGAATGTTAACAAAATGAAAAGAATAATTTGCATGAGATTGTTACTTTCACTTAAAAATATAAAATTTTAAAAATGTGAACCATACATATCAGAAAAAATGACTAGACAACCATTTTTGAAAGGTAGCAGGGTATGTGACTTACTAGTTTTAGTACATACAGATATATGTGGACCCTTAACAGAAGAAACACATGAAAAAATATATTTTATTATATTCATAGATGATTACTCCATGTATGAATATATCTACCTAATCTCGAAGAAATCTGAAGCTCTAGAAAAATTTAAGGCATATAAAAATGAAGTTGAAGGATTATTAGAAAAAAAATCTAAGTTATTAGATCTGATAGAAGAGGTGAAGATAACTCTGATGAGTTTAAAACGTTCTACAATAATAATAATAATATAACTACTCGTACAACTATGCCTTATACACCATAACAAAAATTGTGTAGCAGAGAAAATGAATATAACCCTAATTGATATGACAAGATCAATGTTGGCATATACAAATCTTTTCAAGAAATTCTGAAGAGAAGCGATATGCACTGCCATATATATTCTAAATAAGATTCCTTCTAAGGTTGTAAAGCTTACGCCTCATAAGTTGTGGACTGACAAGAAGCCAGATTTGAGCCATCTACGAAAGTGGAGGTCACCTACTTATTTGTTGATTCCTAATCAGACGAGAGACAAGTTAGATAACAAAACTATCAAGTGCATCTTCGTAAAGTACTTAATGAGATATCGACTATATAATCCTAAGAAAGGATTTATAGAAAGCAAGAAAGTAGAATTTTTGAAAACCAAAGAAAGTGTTTTTTATCCTAAAGATGATGGTATCCTTTTAGATATCATAAATGATTCTGAGGTACCTACTGAAGAGTTATAATATAATGATCCAGTTGTGAATGATGAGCAAACTTCACAACCAGTAACTGAAAAGAAAAGAACAAGAACTCTTCTTTCTTATTTAAATGATTATTATACGTTCTTGAGCAAAGAATTATGTTATTCTATGGACTTGGATAAAACTCTTGATAACTTAAGTTTTGAAGATGTAGTTGTTTCAAATAAATCTAAACATTAGATGAAAGCAATAAAAGATGAGTTGGACTCCATAGAAAGAATGAAATTTGAGAACTAACTATTTTTCCTAAAGGATACAGGCTAATTGGTAGTAAGTAGGTTCTCAAGAAAAAACTCAAGGCAGATAAAACTACTAATAAGTTCAAGGCAAGATTAGTTGCAAAATGCTATTCTCAACAAGAAGGGATTGACCTCTATTTGTATTATTTTGGTGTTGGTAACTTATTTTGATCTTGACCTATATCAAATAGATGTAAAAACAGTCTTCTAAAATGATGAATCAAATGAAATTATTTTCATGCAGCAACCAGAAGGTTTTGAAATTAAAGGTCAAAAGGATAAAATATACAAGTTGAATAAATCTTTGTATGGACTTAAGCAGTCACCAAGTTATGAAGCAAATAGTCTTGACTACTGTGTATATGCTAAGAATAGTGGGAGTAAGTTTATTATATTATCCCTCTATGTTGATGACATATTAATTGCTAGAAATGACATAGACATGGTAAATGAGACCAAGTCATGGTTAAGTTCTCGATTTGAAATGAATGATACAAGTGAAACCTCATATATCCTTGAAATAAAAAAATAAAATAAAAAATTGAGATTAATATGTCTGAGTTAAAAAAACAAATATTGACCACATTCTAAAGAAATTTAGAATAGAAAGTATCAAGACAAAAGATACTCTTATAGTAAAAAGACTAAAACTAAGTGAGAATGATTATCCAAAAGATAGACAAGAAAAGTTGAATGTTTCTTATGCTCAGGCAATTGGAAGCCTGATGTATCCAATGCTCTGCACTAGACTTGATTTAAGCTTTGTTGTAAGTCTAGTGAGTAGATATCAAAGTAATCTTGAGCTCCCTCATTGATAAGCAGTAAAAAAAGATTTTTTGATATCTAAAGGAAACTAATAAACTCAAACTACGCTATCAGTCAGATATACTACAACTTGTGGGTTATTCATATGTTGACTTTGTTGGTGATAAAGACGAAGTCCACATCTGATTATTTATTTATGTTAGGAGGTGGGGAAATTGCATGTTCATGCAAGAAGCAAGACTGTGTGGTACAACATACTCAGGAAACTGAGTATATTGCTTATAACATAGCAATCACCTTTAGTATGTGGATAAATCACTTCTTAAATGATTTAAAATTGGATATTTCAAGAAATCCAGTTTAACTTTATTGTGATAATAAAGCTTTTATAAAATTAATTCAAACAAGAGC
The DNA here is from genome assembly GCF_984573655.1 of Nuphar pumila. Classification (NCBI taxonomy): domain Eukaryota; kingdom Viridiplantae; phylum Streptophyta; class Magnoliopsida; order Nymphaeales; family Nymphaeaceae; genus Nuphar; species Nuphar pumila. The sequence goes on along the minus strand of NC_143256.1, from coordinate 25,000,992 downwards.
AAACAACCATAAAAGTAAGCATATAGAAATTAAATATCAATATATTCATTATATGCTTACGGAAAATAAAATAACAATGAATTATATTTTTTTATGTGATATGATAGCAGATCCGCTAACCAAGGCAGTTATTGAAGATGTTTTTACTAGACATGTGAGTTAAATGAGATTTAGGTATGTCTAAGTAAAGAGTGAATAAATTCACTGGACTTATGAATATCACTCAAATTATGTATGAAAGGTTTTTATTGAAAACAAGCATGAAAACACATGATATCCCTTATAGCCAAGTGAAAGATATGAGGTAGTGGCCATAAGAGAACCGTTGAGAAGCCACCCCAATGGTCGGTGTCTGCCATAGTCATGACTCTTAAGACATGTAACAATTATAAATCAAACAAGTAAAACTAAATTAATAGATAATTAATTTACATATAAATTACAATTACATGTCATAGCATCAAAGAGGTGTATCACTTAGACTGAAGGGATTTCTCCCCAAAATTCAACCCCTTACAAGTTTACAAAAGGGCAGCTAGGATAACAATGAAAATTCATATGCAAAAGAAAATTGTGCAACAGAAATTGTGTTATCTGGATTTATATAGAATTAATAAACAGTGTATAAGAGGGCTCAGAAAACTGACGTCCCTGGCGATTTTCTGAGGGTTACTGCACACGCTTCAGACTACTAAATCCGCACTTCTGCATCCATTGTTTCCTACAGGAGCCTCTCCCTATCCAGATGATTTTTTTTCTTTTGAAGGAATACCCAGATGATTGTCTATGGAGCTCTGAACTTTTTGCCAAGATTGCAAACATTCGCCTGGATCCTATCCCATGACAAGGCGCTAGCTCATGTCCAGTTGTAGTCACGGGGGGTTTCCATCTAGCCAGGTAATGCATACTATGCCTCTCGCATGTAAACGATAGCTTCCGCCTTTTCTGGAAGTGCGACTTCTTCCAACACCTCTTCAAGGCGATCTAGACACTCGCGTATATTATCGTAAGAAGGGAAACTTGGTTTCGAGATCTCCTGCTTGATGCACGGGTGCACATGAAGGGGAGGCACTGGAAGCTGATTTGGCGCTCATGGCTATGCCTCTCATGGTGGGCGGTTTGCAATGAGAGGAACACGCGCACCTTCAGCAGGTCCTCCTGCACCCCAAATGCTATTTCTCGCTGCGTCCCATCTGATTTATTTCTTATTGCAGGCCAGAAATGGGGACTCGATAACTATAACAGGCTTCAGCCAATTTTCAAGGGCTACACATCTCTCTCTCTTGGTGAACCTTCAGGTCGATCTCTCGATGAACTGAAATCCTTTACGTGTTTTTCGAGGATTAATGAAATGTTTTCTTTCCCTCAAAAGAAAAGAAAATTTGATATCTTGTTTCGGTGTTACCGTATCCTCAATCAGCCCTCACCTCATCCCTCACTTCTCACTGGCTGCATCTCTGTTCTACCTCTCTAGTTAATGATGAACTCCAACTGGCAAAATCTTTGTCTCTTTTGAAGGAGGCAAATTTAGAAGCTTGAAACAAACCCCTTTTTTATATTTACTAAAGACAAGAGACTAGTTGTGCTGGCTTTGTCTGCCGTACTTATGATCACTGTCCTGACAGCGTAAAACTTTTTGCTGGCATCACCCCATGCCCGAGGGATAGAAGGCCTAATGGCCTAGCCCCATCCCACTATGCCAAACGAGAGGGTGGTGTATGTTCCCCCCCGATGATTCACTGAATCCCACGTCTGTGTTCAGGGCTTTGAATGAGCACCACGTATAGAAGCACATGTGGCTCGTATTTCCGTGTATGTTGACATAACTTTGCATCGGACTCTGGTGTTGTTGCAAAGAATTAAGTACCCTTTCTTGCTATTCTTCTCATAAAGTGATGGTTTGAGAAAATGACAAAAATGCCCTTCATTCAAAAAAGAAAAAACAAATAGTTCAAAAAAGGACAAACATGTCCTCCATCCAGAAAGTCGAGGATGATGTTGACTCTTTAAAGTCTTATTCTTCTTTCTCCGTAAAACACTGTAAAACCCTCTCTCTCTTTAGAGAAGAAATCAAGGGAGGATTCTTGAAAAGACTTAAGTGCCCCAAAGATGATTATTTAAGACCCAGTCTTTGCACTGCAGGATTATCCGAGAAAGAAATCTCCCCTAGAGGAGGCCATGAACATCAACCCTCTCACTCTCTTTCTCCCTTCTCTTTTTGCTTCTGTGCACATCCAGCAGAAGATCCTACATTGCTCCATCAAGCACCGACTGACCTGCACATTGACTGTTGTGGAGCCTGATTTAGAGTTTTTACCCTTACAGGAGGAGGGTTTCGGGGCTCCTCCCAGCGTGGGTAGCATCATTCAACTAAATGAGTTGTAGATCCTGATTTAGAGTTTTTACCCTTATAAGAGAGGGGTAAAACCTCATCTCACTCTGTTTCCCTTCTCTCTCTACTTCTGTGCACATCCAACAAACGATCCTACATTTCTCTATCAAACACCGACTGACCTGCACACTGACAGTAGCATCGTTCAACTTGATGAGTTGTGGAGCTTGATTTAGAGTTTTTGCCCTTACAGGAGGGGGGTTTGGGGGTTCCTTCCAGCGTGGGTAACATCATTCAACTTGAAGAGTTGTAGAGTCTGATTCAAAGTTTTTACCCATTCATGTTTTAAGGCATTTAGATCTCATGTTTGAACATTCATGCATGTGCAGTTTGTTTTCATCATGTTCAGTTGCTTTCTAGATTATACTTTGAATTCTGGTGCATTTTAGATCTATCGATTTGTATGTAACCAGAGCTTATTTTAATCTGATTTTTTTACTGAAACTTCATGCATATATCTTCATGCTCTCCACCAAAAATCAGATCATTCTGAGTTTGTTTGACCCACTTTAAAAATCGAGATTCAGAACCTGTTATTTTGCACCGTCAGGATTTTAGCGGAATCAGGACCAACTTGCGGGAGTGATTTCTCCCTAACCAAAGATGATCTTTCCAATCCGTAAAAAGGGTTGTTTTTTAAGTTGAATCTAGTCTGTTCATACCAAATTTCAGTGATTTCTATGGTGTTTTCATACCAGTTTTGGGTCAAAAACCATAACCCTGTCACCCTGTGTCATTTTAACGGCTCAGATTTTGATCTATTTTGTTTGAATTTTATTTCCCTAATGGGAGATCATTTTTCAATTCTGTAAAACGGGTTATCTTTGTTTATGTGTCTAGTTCATCCTTGTAAATTTTCAGAAGTTTTCATGGTAAATTACTATTTTATTTTGATTAAATACCAGAATCTTGTATCTAGATTTTATAAATGTTCTGATTTTGGCCCCCATATCATGACTGTTGTAGCACTTCTTCAACAAATCGCTATTTGATTAACAATATTCTTCAGCAAATCGTTGTTATGATTTTTTTGGGTCTCTAATGAGTCCCTACTATGATTTGTAGTATTTTTGGGTCTCCAACGAGCCTCACAATGATTTATAGTGTTGTTCGGTCTTTTAACTATGATTTATAGTGCTTTGGGGTCTCCAACGAGCCCCACAACAATTTATAGTGTTTTTCGGTCTTTTAACTATGATTTATTGTGTTTTCGGGTCTTTAACGAGACCTACAACGATTTATAGTTTTGTTGGACCTCACTATAGCGATTTGTAGTGTTTCTCGCTAAACACTACAGCGATTTGTGATACAAATCGTTATCCGAATCAGGACCAACTTGTCAGGGTCATATCTCCCTAACCAAAGATCGGATTTCAAATCCGTAAAAAGTGGTGTCTTTGTTATGAAGTCTAGTTTATTTTTGTAAATTTTCAGTGATTTCTATGGTAATTTGATACCCCATTTGAATCTAAAAACAGACCTCTATTAGTTTACCTTATTTGAGTGACATAGGTTTTTATTTCATTTTGTAAGAGTCATATCTACCCAACAGAAGATCATTTTTCAAATCCGTAAAAAGGGTTTTCTTTCTCTATGTGTCTAGTTTATATCTGAAAAGTTTTATAACTTTTTATGCTTATTTGATATTTCAAACCTGTTAAAAAATGATACATGTTATTATTCCCTTTTAACTAAGTGGATGAAAGTTAATTATAACTTGTTGGAAACATGTCGCGGTTTTTAACAGGTTTGAAATATCAAATGAGCATAGAAAGTTATAAAACTTTCCAGATATAAACTAGACACATAGAGGAAGAAAACCCTTTTTACGGATTTAAAAAATGATCTTCCGTTGGGGAGATATGATTCTTACAAAATGAAATAAAAACCTATGTCACTCAAATAAGGCAGACTGATAGGGGTCTGGTTTTAGATTCAAATGGGGTATCAAATGACCATAGAAATCGCTGAAAATTTCCAGAAATAAACTAGACTTTATAATGAAGACACCACTTTTTTTGGATTTGAAATCCGATCTTTGGTTAGGGAGATGTGACCCTGACAAGTTGGTCCTGATTCAGATAGCGATTTGTATCATAAATCGCTGCAGTGTTTAGCGAGAAACACTACAAATCGCTATAGCGAGGTCCAACAACACTATAAATCGCTGTGGGTCTCATTAGAGACCCGAAAATACTATAAATCATAGTTAAAAGACCGAAAAACACTACAAATTGCTGTGGGGCTCGTTTGAGACCCCAAAACATTATAAATCATAGTTAAAAGACCAGACAACACTATAAATCATTATGAGGCTCGTTGGAGACCCAAAAATACTACAAATCATAATAGGGACTCATTAGAGACCTAAAAAAATCATAACAACGATTTGCTGAAGAATATTGTCAATCAAATAGCGATTTGTTGAAGTGCTACAACAGTCATGATATGGGGGCCAAAATCAGAACATTTATAAAATTTGGATACAAGGTTCTGGTATTTAATCAAAATAAAATAAAAATTGACCATGAAAAATTCTAAAAATTTACAAGGATAAACTTAACACATAAAAAAAGAGAACCCGTTTTACAGAATTGAAAAATGATCGTCCATTAGGGAAATAAAATTTAAACAAAATGAATCAAAATCTGAGTCATTAAAATGACACAGGGTGACAGGGTTATGGTTTTCGACCCAAAACTGGTATGAAAACACCATAGAAATCACTGAAATTTGATATGAACAAATTAGATTCAATTTAGAAAATAACCCTTTTTACGGATCGGAAAGATCATCTCTGGTTAGGGAGAAATCACTCCCGCAAGTTGGTCCTGATTCCGCTAAAATCCTGACGGTGCAAAATAACAGGTTTTGAATCTCGATTTTTAAAGTGAGTCAAACAAACTCAGAATGATTTGATTTTTGGTGGAGAGCATGAATACATATGCATGAAGTTGCAGTAAAAAATTCAGATTAAAATAAGCTTTGGTTACATACAAATCGATAGATATAAAATGCACCAGAATTCAAAGTATAATCTAGAAAGCAACTGAACATGATGAAAGCAAACTGCACATGCGTGGATGTTCAAACATGAGATCTAAATGCCTTAAAACATAAATGGGTAAAAACTTTGAATCAGACTCTACAACTCTTCAAGTTGAATGATGCTACCCACGTTGGAAGGATCCCCCAAACCCCCCTCCTGTAAGGGCAAAAACTCTAAATCAAGCTCCACAACTCATCAAGTTGAACGATGCTACAGTCACTGTGCAGGTCAGTCGGTGTTTGATAGAGAAATGTAGGATCGTTTGTTGGATGTGCACAGAAGTAGAGAGAGAAGGGAGAGAGAGTGAGATGGTTGATGTTCATGGCCTTCTCCAGGGGGAACTCTTTGCCTCCCTTGATTTCTTCTCTAGAGAGAGAGAGAGAGGGTTTTACAGTGTTTTACGGAGAAGGAAGAAGAAAAAAATGACGATGAAAAGTTCAAACAGACATTTTTTATGCTACCCACGTTGGGAGGAGCCCCCAGACTCCTCTCCTATAAGGGTAAAAACTCTGAATCAGGATCTACAACTCATTTAGTTGAATGATGCTACCCACGCTAGGATGAACCCCCAAACCCTCCTCCTGTAAGAGTAAAAACTCTGAATGAGGCTCCACAACAGTCAATGTGCAGGTCAGCCGGTGCTTGATGGAGCAATGTAAGATCTTCTGTTGGATGTGTATAGAAGCAGAAATAGAAGGGAGAGAGAGAGTGAGAGGGTTGATGTTCATGGCCTCCTCCAGGGGAGATTTCTTTCTCAGATAATCCTGCAGTGCAGAGACTGGGTCTTAAATAATCATCTTTGGGGCACTTAAGTCTTTACAACCACTCCTTTTCAAGTATCGTCATTTTTTTTGGCACCAATGGAGGAGAGGGTACTTAAGTCTTTGCAATCGCATCAAAGTCCAACGCTAATTAATGCTGACAAACATGGGGATACAAGACACACATGCTTACATACGTAGTGCTCTTTGGGACCCCCAAGCATGAGATGTAGCTAACTGCCCTGTTCGGGGTGGAACGTATAACCTGCTTTGATGCCAAACCCCTTTGGAGTAGCTTGAAACAAACCCTAGCCCCTACGTTTTGATAGTGTTTTTTATTGTTTTTCTTTGTTAAATTTTTAAAGTGGGGGTAAAAACTCATCTATGAAGAACTTGTTTTGCAGGCTTTATGAGTTTTAGGGTTCCATTTTTTTTTTTTTGGCATAGGGCTTTCTGATTTGGGCAAAGGTCATGGAGCCTTGTAAATAACTGAGCATCTATTAAATATAGGATGCCATGAAGAAGCTGATGGTGGAAAAGGGAAATGAAGAAATTGATGTTGAAGATTGAAGAACAACGTTTTGCATTTTTAATATGTTCTATTTGATCAGAAAGCATCCAAAAAGACTTGTTATTCTTTTATGACTTACGAGTTCACTTATTATAGTATTAGTGATGAATGGCGGATATTGCATAGTTAGTAGTTACTTTGAAGTTTGAAACATATTGTTACTTGTTACTTGTTAATGAATTTGAATTTTAGAACTTTTTGCATAATTTATGATTTTTTGTATATATATATATATATATATATATATATATATATATATATATATATATATATATATATATATATATATATATATATTAGGCTTATAAATGGGTTGAGCATAGTTTATTTGATATGAATCATGTTTTTGGGCATAAAATAAGACTTTTTAAATAATGAAACTTTGGTACATTGTGGAATGTTGATTTTGTAAGGTCTTGAAAAACCTATACAATCATGACAATCACATGATCCAAAGCTCGTTTTCTACTTAAAAATGTACGCAGATCACATCAATACGGTCTGATCAACAAAACAACTCAAGAACTTAAAAAAAAAACAACAGTTTTACTAGGTGGGAGCAGGTGCTGCCTATATATATATATATATATATATATATATATATAGAGAGAGAGAGAGAGAGAGAGAGAGAGAGAGAGAGAGAGAGAGAGAGAGAGAGAGAGAGATGCTATTGTACTCGGGGTGCACCTACTTCTGCGTTGTAGAAACCATGTGTAAGTTATATCTTTTCAATCAAAGTTCATAGATGTATTCGACATAGTTCATTTGATAGGAATAATGTTTGAATCATATTTATCGAAGTACGAACTATATATTTTTGATGTTTTTCTTGTAAATTTGCCCCTGCAGATGCATTCGAACAGTCCTTATGCTAGGAGTCAACTGTCGGACATATTTTTCAATGAAAAATGTGATTTTTGGATGCTCAAATATTTATAATTTTAAGCCATTGATTTTTATGCATCATAATCGGTCTATTCGAAAGTCGGTCCCTATAAAACCAAACATTTAGATTTTTATGGTAAAATTTAAGAAAAAAAACAAAAAAAACATGAAAAATCTCAGTTCTTACTTTTGTAAAAAATTTCTACTATATATATATATATATATGTATGTGTCTTTCAAAAAATTTCGTGAATCCATGTCACGTATCCATGTCCTTTAGTATCTTTATGACAGTTATAAAAACGTGATTTGGGACAATAAGAATGAGCAAGTTTGAACACTTCAAGATTAGCTTGTTTTACCAGCTACAACCCAAATCTCTCTCTCTCTCTCTCTCTCTCTCTCTCTCTCTCTCTCTCTCTCTCTCTCTCTCTCTCTCTCTCTGTGTGTGTGTGTGTGTAGGGGTGCACAACAAGCTCGGGCTCGACTCGATTAAGCTCGGCTCAGACTCATCCGGTAAATAAACGAGCCGAGCTTCATCAAGCTTTAAAACTCGACTAAGCTCGGTTAATGCAGTTGTCATGAAAAGTTTTACTACATGTACAATTTTTATTCCATTTAAATCACAAAAGTTGGCTTCACCCAAGTTACGGTGTTAAATGTGTTATTCTGTGAGGGACTGAGTTCAATTCCCGTTGTTTACATGCTTATTTCAATTTTTTTTACAACAAATCAACTCGACTCGAGCTGAAATAAGTCAAGCTCGAACTTGAGCCAAGCCAAGTTCGTAACCAAGGTATTCAAGCTCGGCTCGAGCCTGTCTTGTGTGCAAGTAAAACATGAGAAAAATGAGAGAGGGAGAGAAAGGGTCGATCAGCCCCCAAGAGAGAAAGAGAGTCGATCAGCCCCCTCTCAAAGAGAGGTGGTTCCACCAGACAAGAGGGAGAGACTTAGAAAGTGGTGGTGGGTGGGAGAAAGCTCTTCTTGTGGGAGCCCATGGAATGAGATGGATAAATGGTTGCTCCAATGTAAAAAGAATTTTTATAAGAAAAATTCCTCCACTCCCCCAAAGTGGAGAAATTTTTCTTATAAAAAATAAGACATTTTAGACCTTTTTTTGTCAAAGATTTTCTATCATTTGCAACAGTTGAAAAAGCTGTCATTTTTTTCTTTATTTCTTGCATTTTCTTACCATTTTCTCGCTTCCAAATGTGCCCTTAAGGTAAAGTGTGTTTTGAATGAGATCCGAGATCAAAAGATCTAGTCAATCTGCCTTTTTGAACTATCAGTGTGTCCTTGGACCTTCAAATGAACACATAGTAGTGCAAGGTGGATCCAGATCATATCTATTCCTCAAAACATGGGATTTAGAGTTTCGCTGCACTCGGGCTCAGCTCGGCTCTTGGGCAACCTAACATTGAAGTCCTAACGACCCTCAAACCCATGGACAGTTATAGTAGTCACTCAGACAAGAAGCCATTGGATCAGGCGACAAGCTTTTCAGAACCGAGTAGGATTCAAGTTTCTCGTGGATGACAATTATGAAGTGGTCCATGTAAGCTCACAAAAGTCAAAATCTTTTGCGCTGAAGATAGTATTCAAACTATCATTTATAGCATTAGAATCACAAATGCAAATCCAAGTTTCAAACATGCCATTTTTATAGACAATTACATGGATCATCCAACGATAGAAGGATGATTATTGTCACAATAATCACGAATAAACAAATTAACACCAGATTATGAAGTTCTGCATAACATAGAAGGCCTGATGTATATCACACTTGCAACTTTGACACTGCAGGATGTTGGTCCCTGCAGCAATCACATTATGTCAAATTTGCAAGCAAAATATAACAAAAGAAAAAGATGTGAGAAAGTATCAGCTTAGACTTGGAATTAAAAGAGTCCACATTCTTGGTTCGAATCATAGTAGCCAGAAGCGCTATTATAAGTTGAAATTATGATTCACAGGAAGCAGGAACCAGAAGCAGTCCCGAGTCACGCTTCCTATACATGGCAGTTGTGATTCTCTAACAAGGGGTTCACGATTCCGATCCATGTGAATCTTGATTCCTATGGATTCCTATGGCTGAGATTCCATTTTCAGGAAAAAGGATTCCAATACCAGAATTTTTGGTTATTAAGCATTGAAACTCTAATTCCCAAGTTGAGGAAATTCAATTCCTCATGTATAGAAGTTCTAGTTCCTAAAATTTAGGTAGATGCCAATTTAGCATGTGGTACATTAAAAACTGTAAGGGTATAAGAGAGTAAACATTTAAAGAGTAAACATTGACTGATTACGAAGTACATTAATTATCTAGATTGGATAGCCTAAACATCAAGGTGTGATACTTACACTTTTGGGTTTAAGTAGTCAGCCAAAGATAAAGGTTTTGGGCCACCAAACCAGTCGATCAGAAATAAATCTTCAATCTCCAGTGTGAAGACCTGGAAGTTGTGACCCGCAGGCCATGCTGATCGGAACAAAATTAAGGAAATGTAAAGAAGCTACTTTCAGCAAGGCATTCTTTTAGGGGTGTTATGTCAATAAATTAAAACTACTTACTTTTCATTTCACTGTGCTTGGCAAACAAAGCTTGTCGTGCAAATTCTGCTTCTTTAGAGATTGAATCGAGCAACATAAGCTGGTAAGCCATAGAAAATAAAGGTTATCAAGATATTGCATAGTGATAATAGATTTGGAAAACAATCTGCACATAACTACATTAACAAAAGTCAGCTATTTCCCTTATCAAACTCCATGATTTCATCCAGCAGATGCTAAAGGCCCTCAACTATCTTCATCACCGACTTTCCACATCATTCCATCTACTGAAATTTTGTGTTCCCATACCTATATAACATGGGTACTTCAAGAAGGGTGTCATTGTTAATATTACTTTATCCTTTTGTATGTATATAATATATTTATTTACAATATTTATATATATATATATATATATATATATATATATATATATATATATTATAGTTGTTGGGAACTCAGTCCAACAGCTAGATTTGTGTTGGGAACTCAGCCCAACAGTCTAGTTGTTGGGAACAAAGTTGTAAGTATCGTATTGTTACATGTATCGGTCGGACCCAAAGTAACACCATACTGTATGGTATCGTAGACATATCATGATTTTTTAATAAAAAATCCAAAAAAAATCAAGAACAATAAAAAAAATCAGAAAAAATAGCAAAAAATTCTAAAAAATTCATATCACATAAAACAATGATGAATTATACAAAATACAACCATAAAATTGCATATGAAACATTTATGTCTCTTGAGCTGCATAAGACATCGTCAAACATCAATTATCTTACAAAAACAATACAAAATATTAAATATCTTGCAATTAAGAACATGTTACAAGACTCATACTTTCATATTACATAAACAAAAATATTATGGTAATAGTTGCACTTGATTTTTCAATCAGTTTTCACTCATTACTTGAGTGCCCCATTGTCATGCTGGATCATCTGATGCCATCTTTGTTAGAGGAGTGTGGAGCCTGATTTCTATCTTGATATAAATCTTTAATTTTCGTGGATCCAACTTTGCGGTAAATTGGTGAGGGATTGTAGGGGGCAGCGACCCCCGAGGCAAAAAAAATTTGGAGAATATCTTTGTAATTTTATTCATAATAAAGATTTTTTAACTTAACCCATTTTCTTGAGTGAAAAAATGGTGGAAATGCATTTTTTTTACCTTAACCCACTTCTTTGGGTGAAAAAAAGGTGAAAATGTACTTTCAATGGCCTCTAGACAAATAGAAAAGTCAGACCTCGAAAGGTATTTAAAACCCAAAATGAAAAAAAATAATTTTTGACCTTTTTAAAGTGTGCCAAAGGTGTGTCAGGAGTGTATCGTACGATACATCTGATACGAGTACAATACACACTCGTATTGTGATACAAGTGTATCATATCGCAAAACCCAAAAGTAACGACACATATTGCACTGTATCGTACGATACAACACTGGTTGGGAACTCAGCCTAATAGCTAGATTTGTGTTGGGAACTAAGCCCAACAACTAGATTTCTAGTCCAATGGCTAGAGAGGACTTTTTCTCTCCTCTTTATTCTATATCTTCCTCTCTTTTCTCTCTCTATATTGTTAAAATGTATTGCGTATATGTCATTTATATTTTGTATATATATAGTTCACTATGTATATAAATTGAAATACCCATCAAGGGTATTTCAATCATTTCATGTTGTAATAAGAGTTGGTCCACTAGGGATTGACACAATTTCTTTTTTCATTTTTTACGTTTTATTTTGATTCTGATAGCTAACAGGCTACAACTGCAGCTGACATCTGATTGGGAGCTGGTCCAACTAGTTGTTGGACCGGCGCCAACGACTAGAGATCTAGTCGTTGGGGGCTGGCCCAATAGTTAGTTGGGCCAACCCATTTATGCATGGGAGTGCCTATATAAAGGCACTCCCTCTCTTGTATTATTTATGCTTGTTGCCAAGCATTGTTCAATAAAATCCTTATTATTTTTTATGTTCTTGCTCTCTTTTGAGATTTTATGTGATTAGCCCTTAGTGGGTCTTTGTATTTGCCCATTAGTACCTCTTGTTCTCGTGAATGTGCACCTTTATAGCCACATTGTGGCATTGTATTTGTGCACTTGTTGTTTCATTACATGGTATCAAAGCCCTTGGTGCTCTTGGGCAAAAGCTTGAAGAGGAGATTTGTGGGATTGGTGAAGCATTGGTTCGCGGGTTCGTTGCCTTTGGGAGTGCACCATCAAACTTCTTCAACAATCTTGCTTCACTTTCTTCTCCTCTTCTCATTTTTGTCTCCACTATGACCGATAAAGAAATTGTAACGTTTGTTCCCATCAAATTTGATGGGAAGAACTACAACATGTGGGCTGTGGTGGTAAAAAAGATCCTCATGGGTAAAGACTTATGGCATTTTGTTGATGGATCCACATTGAAATCACAACAAATTCTCACATAATTGGTTGTTGGAACCGATGGTGTGTTAAGTGTGAAGATCGATTAAACTTTATGACCCTGGTCCGGACTAACGTGAGACTGGTCCAGACTACTGTGTACGCGAAAAGAAAAAAAAATTGCGAGCAACTCGTTTTTTGGGGGGGTCTGCGATGTAATTAATTTGCTTGGGATATAAAAGCAAATTAGGGTTGCCTCTTATTGTAATTTTTTGGCTTTCATCATAGTGAAAACATCCCAGCACCCCGTGGAGTACGATTAAGCAATCAACTTAAGTCAGAACCACGTAAATCTCTGTGTTTCTTTATTTTCTTGTTCTGAGATTATTTTTGTTCTTGGTTTGTTCTTCGATTGTGTGTGTGTTCATCAGTGGGTTTATGCGCTCTGGTCCTCAACAACTGGTATCAGAGCTTGGTTCAGAGGTCTAGGGTTAACACAATGGCTGAAGACAAATACAAGATCGAGAAGTTCAATGGTACAAACTACGCTTTCTGGAAGATGCAGATGAAGGATATTTTGTATCAGAAGGATCTATATCAGTCGATCAGCGGAAAGAAGCCAGATAGCGTAAAACAAGAAGATTGGGATATTTTGGATCGCAAGGCTTTGAGGATTGTGTGACTGAGCCTCGCGCCGTCGATTGCGTCAAATATTGCCCTAGAAAAGATGTACGAGAAACCTTCTGCGGTGAACAAGGTATATCTGATGAAAAAATTGTTTAACCTAAAGATGCCTAAAAACTCTATTGTTGCTGAACATCTTAATGAATTTAATACGGTCACGAATCAGTTAGAATCCGTGGGCATTAATTTTGATGATGAGATTAGAGATCTTGTCCTATTATCGAGTTTGTCAGAAAGTTGGAATGGACTTGTCGCGGCAGTGAGTAATTCCTCCGGGTCTGCGAAAATTAAATTGGAGGATGTTACTGGGTTGATATTAGGAGAAAAGCATCAGGTGAGGATGTTGCTTCGGGTTCAGCACTAAGCACAGAGGAAAGAGGCAGGTCTATGAATAGGGGAGGCAACAAGGGTAAGGGAAGAAGAAATTCCAGGAGTAGAAATAGGAGTAAATCTCGTTTTAGAGATCCGAAACCTGAAGGTTGTTGGAATTGTGGTCAGATGGGGCACTGGAAGCGAGACTGTAAAGCACCACTGAAAAAACAGCAGAACGGGAATAATCAGGGAAGTAAGAACATCGTCAATGTTACCGATGAGTCGAATAATGAAGCCCTAATTTTTTCGTTGGATTCTCGCAATGAGTCTTGGATTGTAGACTCGGGAGCCTTATTCCATGCTACTCCACGCATGGATGTGTTACAGAACTATGTGCAGGGAAATTTTGAAAAGGTCTATTTGGGTGATGATGAAGCCTGCAACATAGTTGGAAAAAAGGATGTGCAGATAACTCAGACAGACGGGACAATACTGAAATTGAAGAATATTAGACATGTGCCTAATCTAACAAGGAATCTTATTTTAGTGGGTCAGTTGTCAGAGGGTGGAGTAGTCACATCATTTACAGCAGATGCTTGGAAGATGAGCAAAGAGGCCCTGGTTGTGGCTCGAGGTAAAAGCAAGGAACCTTATATGTATCTTCAGGTAATTACAGTAGCATCGCAATGGCAGCATCAGTGGTTGATTGTACCACGTGGCATCATAGGTTGGGTCACATGAGTGAAAAAGGGATGAAAGTAATGTTGTCGAAGGGAAAATTGTCGGGTTGTAAGCCGCTGGACTTGGACTTCTGTGAGGATTGCATCTTCGGGAAACAAAAAAAGGTTAGCTTTACAAAGGTGGCAAGAACTCTAAAATCAGAAAAGTTGGAGCTGGTTCATACAGATGTGTGGGGCCCATCTCAGGTATCTTCTCTTGGTGGCTCACGTTATTTTGTCACTTTCATTGACAACGCTACTAGAAAATTATAGGTTTATTTTTTCAAGCATAAATCTGATGTGTTTGGTGTTTTCAAGAATTGGAAAGCATTAGTTGAGAATGAAACAAAAAAAAAATTGAAGTGTTTAAAGTCTGATAATGGCGACGAATATTGTGATGGTAAGTTTGAGGCTTACAGTGTTGCGAATGAGATTCAAAGGTTGAAAACGATCTCAAAGAAGCCAAGACAGAATGGAGTCGCTGAGCGCATGAATAAGACGATCCTAGAGCGTGCAAGGAGCATGAGGTTACATGCTGGGTTACCTAAGCAATTCTGGGCTGACGCAGTGAATACAATGGTGTATTTAATCAACAGGGGGCCTTCAGTTCCTTTGAATCATGGATTGCCAAAGGAGGCTTGGTCAGGTAAAGAGGTAAATTTATCGCATTTACGAGTCTTTGGTTGCATGGCATATATGCATATTGAATCAAGTGAAAGGAATAAACTTGACGCTAAGTCTCGAAAGTGCGTGTTCATAGGCTATGAGACTGATAGCTATGGGTATAGGCTGTATGATTTTGAAAACCGAAAAACACGTAGGAGTATGGATGTGGTATTTAATGAGTCTGTTCTGTATAAAAATAGACAAAATCAACCCGAGGAGGCAAATGAAAATTTAGACTTTGTAGAGTTTGAGGGGATCCCTAACAGGAAAGTTTTACAACCTCAGGATATTAATACACAACCTACTCCACAGGCAGATCCACAGACTCCTCCTCTCAGGAGGTCCACTCGTACAATTAAACCTACAACGCGTTATTCTCCGGCTTTAAACTATTTGTTGTTGACTGATAGTGGTGAACCAGAATGTTTTGAGGAACCATTGCATGTGGATACTAGAGAGGAGTGGGAGCATGCGATGGATGATGAGATGGATTCTCTCTCATCAAACCAGACTTGGGATTCAGTTCAATTGCCCAAGGGGAAGAGAGCTTTGCACAATAAATGGTATACAAGCTTAAAGAAGAATCTGATGGAAGTAAATGTTACAAGGCGAGGTTGGTAGTGAAGAGTTTTGAGCAGAAACCAGGTATTGACTGCACTGAAATATTTTCTCCTGTTGTGAAGATTTCTACTATCAGATGTGTTCTTAATATTGCGGTTGTTGAGAATTTACACTTAGAGCAGTTAGATGTAAAAACTGCATTCCTTCATAGGGATTTGGAGCAGGATATTTACATGCATCAGCCAGAAGGTTATGTTCTGAAAGGCAAGGAGGATCAGGTTTGCAAGCTTCGAAGAGTCTGTATGGGTTGAAACAGGCACCTAGGCAGTGGTATAAAAAGTTTGATACTTTTATGGCAGTAACGGGGTTTAGTAGATGTCATGGGGATCACTGTTGTTATTTTAAGAAACGTGGTAAATCTTATCTCATACTTTTATTGTATGTAGATGATATGCTTTGTTGCAGGTTCAAGCATGGATGAGATTGCTAATCTCAAAGCACAACTGTCCAGGGAGTTTGCAATGAAGGATTTGGGTTCTGCAAAGAAAATCCTTGGGATGCGAATCAGTAGGGACAGGGTGAACCGAAAGTTGAAGCTGTCATAGGAAGAATATGTTGAAAAGGTGCTCAAAATATTCAACATGGAATGTGCTAAGCTTGTTAGCACATCGTTGGCGAGTCACTTCAAGCTTTCGAAGGAAAAAGGGGCAGTAACTGATGAAGAGAAGAACTATATGCCAAAGTTCTGTATGCCTCGCGGTAGGCAGCCTGATGTATGCTATGGTTAGCACAAGGCCAGACATTGCTCATGCAGTGGGAGTTGTGAGCAGGTTCATGGCAAATCTGGGCAAGGAGCATTGGGAGGCGGTCAAGTGGATTTTGCGGTATCTGAGAGGTACTTCTGATTTGGCTTTGTATTTTGGGGGGTCTGATATTTGTTTGCAAGGATTTGAGGATTCAGACTTAGCTGGGGACATTGACAGCAGAAAGAGCACTACTGGGTATGTTTTTACTTTGGGGAGTGCAGCAGTTAGTTGGGTTTCGCGACTAAAAAAATTAGTAACTATTTCCACAACAGAGGCGGAGTATGTTGCAGCCACGGAGGCGTGCAAAGAGATGATATGGTTGAGGAGCTTCATGAAAGAGTTGGGTAAGGAACAGGATAATTGCAGATTGTTCAGCGATAGTCAAAGTGTGATACATTTGGCAAAGAACGCAGCCTTTCATTCGAGGACCAAGCATATCAACATAAAGTATCACTTTATTCGCTCTTTGTTAGAGGATGGTCAGTTTACTTTGGAAAAGATTCACACTAGAGATAATCCGACAGACATGTTTACGAAGGTGGTTACTGTGGAGAAGCTGAAGTCCTGTTCAACTTCTGTGAGTCTCCAAGCTTGAGTGGGAGGCTGGGTGCTGGTGGTGTTGATGACTGTTGGTGACAGTTGTTCATGATTGATGATTGGCGGGATGTCTGAATCAATCTTCAAGTGGGAGATTGTTAAGTGTGAAGACCGATTAGACTTTATGACTCTGGTCCGGACAAACGTGAGACTGGTCCGAACTACTGTGTACACGAAAAGAAAAAAAATGCGAGCAACGCGTTTTTGGGGGGGTCTGTGATGTAATTAATTTGCTTGGGATATAAAAGCAAATTAGGGTTGCCACTTATTGTAATTTTTTGGCTTTCATCATAGTGAAAACATCCCAGCACCCCGTGGAGTACGATTAAGCAATCAGCTTAAGTCGGAACCACGTAAATCTCTGTGTTTCTTTATTTTCTTGTTCTGAGATTATTTTTGTTCTTCGATTATGTGTGTGTTCGTCAGTGGGTTTGTGCGTTCTGGTCCTCAACATGGTGGATCAAAAGAAAAAAACCTTAAAGGAATTGAAAAGGAAAAGGCTATGATTAACTATAAAAAAGCCTACAAAGAATGAAAAGTAGGACATGCCAAGGTCCTTTCCCTCTTTATGGGTAGTATGCATGAGGAACCTTGCTCCAACATTCTTGAATTTAAAAGACTCAATGAGGCTTGGGAATATGTTAGACAAATGCATACCCAAAAGGATGTGACATACAAATGGGATCTCAAAGACAAGGTACACAATTGCAAACAAGGTGAAAAGCTCGTGAGGGAATACTACTTTCTCCAAAAAAAATTTATAATTATGTCCAATATAAGAATATTGAAACTTGGCATAAAAGACTTGGACATCAAAGCTACTCAAAGATGTATCTTCTTTCCTTTGGAGAAAAATTTTATAATGAAAAATATTTAATTTGCAAAGATTGCATCTTTGAAAAAATGGAATCCATCACTTTTCCTAATAAAACTTTTGTCTCTAAAAGACCATTTGAATTAGTGCATTCAGATGTTAGGGGACCTTCTCCGGTCATAGCAAAAGGAGGATATTCATATTATGTTACTTTTATTGATGATTTCACTAGATATGTGTGGATCTACTTCCTTAACTTCAAATCCAATGTATTTTCTTTCTTTGAAAAATTTCATATGTTTGTTAAAAATAAATTTCAAAGCAACATTTCTATTCTTAGATCCAACTCGGGTGATGAATACTTATCAAATGAGTTTTAAAATTTTTTAAAACAAATGAAATTTGTCAACAAAAGTCATCTTCTAGAACTTTCCAACAAAATGGATTAGCCAAAAGAAAACATAGGCTTATTATAAAAATCACTATGACTACTTATTTCTAAAGATATTCCAAAAAAGTTTTTGGGTCGAGGCCACTCTAACATCAACTTATTTGATAAATAGAATGACCTCATCATCTTTAAAAAAATGTATCTCCATATAAAAAATTATTTGAAAGAACACCCGATTTCAAGCGGTTGCGAATTTTTGGTTGTAAGTGTTTTGTACTCTTACATAAAATAGATAAATTGTCTCCAAAAGCCATTGAATTTGTATTCATGGGTTATAGAGAAAATAAAAAAGGATATAGATGTTTTGATTCTAAAAGTAACAAACTATATGTTTCTAAAGATGTAACTTTTTTGGAAAATTAAAATGGGTTTGAGAAAACTAAGGAGAACAAGTAGATTATATGTTTCTATTTGATCTCTTACCTAAAGAAGAGTTGACTTATTGTGATGATTCTTTGAATGATAACGATGATAATACTTTAAATGATAACGATGATAATACTTTAAATGATAATGAAGATAATAATAATCTATGTCACACGGACTCAGCTCCAAGGTCGACGCACCCGCGTCGACACGCACCGACATGGGTGCGGCTCAGACTCGGTCAACCTGACCCTGGGTGCGGTCAACGCACCCAGGGTCATTTTGGTCCATTTTTTGGATTTTTTTTAAATTCTGGGCTACAGAATTAAAAAAAAAAATCTTGGGGGCGTTGCACAGTGGACTGTGTTGTGCAGTGCTGTGTACAGTCACAGACTGTGACTGTGCTGTCTTTGCACTTTTATATATATATATATTAAAATCGTGCCGCACCCGTGTCGCACCCGCACCCATGTGACATAGGTAATAATAATAGGCATTCAAATAATGAGTGTAAAAACTGTAAGTTTTCACTAACAAATTTTTGTTTATATTACAAAATATTTCAAAATATGCAAATTGGGCCTAGATCCACATTTCAGATCTAGGACCCATAAAGGGGTAATCAGGTATAAAGGTATAAAGGATATCAACCATGATTTAATAATAATAATAATAATAATAAATGAATAAAATTTTAATTATAAAGTTAATCCAAGGATCCATAGTTGGATCTATTTGGATCCAACTTATGGATCCATGTCGTTTGAGGTCAGTTTACAGGTCTCGGGTCCGGACCCGAGCCGCGCCCTGTGTAACAAGCTTATAAGAAAAAAAAGAGGCAACCCGATAAGGGTTGCTCGATAAGTCTGGAGCAAAAGAAGAAAGGGGGGGAGGGGGGTTAGGGTTCTGAGAGAGAACCCTAACCGAAGTCGCATGAAAGAATGGGAGGGGGGGGGGGGTTGAAGCGCAGCCGCAGGAGGGAAGGGGGCGCCGATTTTGCCGGGCCTTCCCCTTAAAAAAGGGTCCCGAGTAGGTTCTATTTCTCCATTCTCTCTCTCTCTCTCTCTCTCTCTCTCTCTCTCTCTCTCTCTCTCTCTCGGTGTGCGCACGCCGGAGGAAGGAGCCCCATTACTGGAGAATCTCCGGCCATCCGTAGGCGTCAAGGGCCCCTCGAGCATCTCCTTTCACGGCAGTTGGGAGGAGCGTCACCAGTTTGCACCCCTCTGCGACGACCGTCTCCGGCCACCGAAAAACCACCGTAAGAGGTACAGGTCCCCTCTTGTGAAAATGGGTGAGAAATCGAACTCAGGTTCGATTTTGTGGGTTTTGGATGGACTCCCCTGGGGTAGGAAAACCACGAACCCAGCCGACTAGGATCGACTGGGTCTGATTGGAACCCTAGTCGACTGGGCCTGCTGGAACCTCAGCCGACCCAGTCGGCTGGGTGTAAACAAAAAAAAAATAGAAAATAAGGGGTTAAGATAATAATTTTTGTTATTCGTTGTTATGAATTGATAATGCACACAGGCCCAAACTGGGGTCTATACCTGGGCTGTTAGGCCCAGACCATAGGGTCAAATGTATGGTTTTTATTTATTTATGGTTTACTGACAGTATGGAAACCCCCCAGATGTTCTACATGGTTTTGCTTCAAATATTGTTCAAGATTTTACTTCTCTTGGTTAACATATATCAAGATGAGATGATTATGTCATGTATCTGCCAAGCATCATATCGTGCTTCCTGTAATGAGTATGATATTCCTTAAATGCATCCCTGTGGGGGGGTTGTGACCAAAGGTCTTTGTGATGCTGGTAACCTTTACAAAACGCATTGTCTGTTTTGGGATATAAGATTTCTTGAATGACCATTTGAATCCTCTGTTGTCTGAATACTCTATGTGCCAAACCCTTATAAGAGACCTGTGTCATCTGCAGTGAATGCAAAGCAATGGAATAGCCAATACAAAGCTAGAGTTGACACTCTTACCATTGACCATTAGCTTAGGTTAAATGTATGTTAATTTGAATTAAGTGACTAATGCTTTCAAATGATAAAGTTACGTACCCTTCTCATTTTCTCCGTGTATGTAAGTAGTTTTTTTTTACTCCAAAGGCAATATAGAAAATTCAAAGAAGAGCCTAGAGACCCACTCGGCTGGACTGGGTGGCAGGCCTAGTCGACTGGGCTGAGCTATATAAATATATATATATATATTCTCCTCTACTTATGCTTTGTAATGCTGTTCAATTTTGACAGCTTAAAAAGTGGCGAGAAGGTGGTATTGGCCGCGTCCCTTCAAATTTAGACCCAGAGCTATCAAGACAGAAATATGTGTATGACAAGAATTTATCCAGAAGCACATATTCTAAATCAAGTCACACAAGAGTTTGAAAAATTTGCATCTTCGAGATTATATGGACATGCATTACTCGCGCGAGAGAAGGATAATATAGATCCTATCACATGGTGGTCAACATTTGGATCAGAAACACCTCTTCTTCAACATCTTGCATTGAGATTGCTCTCCCAGCCTACTAGTTCATCTTGTTGTGAAAGAAATTGGAGCACATATTCTCAAATTCATAACATGAAGAAAAACAAGCTCACTAGCAAGCATGCAGAGGATTTAGTATATGTTCATTCAAATCTTCGACTACTTTCACGAACCAATGATGAATACAGGAAGTAATTTGCTCTCTTAATTATTTGACTATTTCTTAGTTTTTCATTTAAATATACTTGTATTGTATTTAACATTTTCAAATTGGGTTTGTAATGCAGACAAGGAACATCCAAATTTTGGGATATAAACCCAGAAGAGTCTTCAACATTGCAAACATGGATTTATCTGAGCCCAGTCTTCCTTCTTATGATGCATTTGATGATGGAGCAGAAAATTATTAAGATCCATTACTTCATCGTCATATGCATTGTAGGATATACTTTTGGTATGTAATTTAATTTTTTTCTGCTTTACTTATTTGATTGTTTCTATAATATACTTAAGTTTATTTAATTGTGGTGTTAGTTTTTATGATGTAGTATAGAATTGTAGATTGTTAATTTGATTTATTGCATGCATGATGAATGATATTATGATAATTGTTTTTTATTTCATTAGTGTTACTGGTGTTAACTGTTAAAACTTCAAAATATATATATATATATATATATATATATATATATATATATATAATTTTTTATATTTTTGGCCTCCCGCACCCTCGCACCCAAGGTTTTTTAAAGTGTCGCATCCTCGCAATGGCACCCACACCTGCACCCATGTGACATAGCTTTATTACAGTTATAACTACACAGGTAGACATGCTGGAGCGATGGCGGGATGTCGTAGGAAGAGCAAAGGGGATACCTATTATTATGTGGGTTGTTTAAACTCTGATTTATAAACTTGTGGATGCCGATTTTAAATTAATAGATGCATGTTATGGTTTAGTTTTGGTTGCGTACTTGTAATCCGCTCGGGATTGTTAACCAAATGAAGATTTTGTTGTATCTTCGTTTCTTACAATAAAGAATTGATTTCAAAAAAAAAATTTGAAGTGTTTTTGGGTTAAAATTTCGGGGTGCTACACCCAAGGTATGAACTTGAACTCGTCAGCCAAGGCTCCACCTTTAGATACCAATAATTTACTGAAGTAAATAAGATCACAAGGCACTCTATGCTGAAAAGGATAAGCATATTTTAGGTTAATTTATCATAGTTTGTGCTCATGAGATCAAATATGATGCACATATTCACTGGCTGAAAGAAATTCGATCAACATTACATGCAGTTACATGCATACCTTTCCGGTTAGAGTAAGTTTTGAACAAGTAGGGTTCTCCGGATCTTTCCGGCCACATGTTCCAAGAGGGAATTCACTGATCGTAAATGAAGATCGTGCATCCTTCAGTGCATGCTGTGCAGTAGGATCAAGGGTTGTCAAGTAGAAATAAGGGATTCCATGGCCGTCCCCAGGTAATCCATCACTAAATGAAACTACATTTCTGCATGTTTTTTGGATTATCATTTCACAAAGCTACTTGAAAACAATTAATGATCTCGAGTTAATTTGAGAAAGAACTATCATGAAAAAGTGTATAAATCAAGATAAACAGCCAACAGTTGAAGAAGCATACCCAAATGGAGCCCCTCCTAGCTCATTTGAGATGGTGCTGCGCAATAAAAAAAAATCAAGAAAGATCAGCAACAAAATCTGCCACCCAAGTATAGTTATCACAAGCATCTGATAGCATCTCAAGAATATAAATACTCTTAGCTGATAAACAGAGAAAGGAATCACCAGGAGTGTTGCTATATCAAGCATAATCTTTCAATATAAATAACAGAACATCATAATACTAGAAGTTGGTCTTTACAGAAAACTGGTACTTATAATTGTTATTATTCTCCAAGAAACTGGCTATTTAAAAAATAATAGCAACATCATATGCACCAACTTTTTTTTCCTGTGCCTCCTGGGCACCTATTGAAAAGTGTAAGAAGACAGTTGTATAAAGTTTAAAGAGATTAACAAGCCAATCAACAACCACACGCATATTTTTTAAGCAAGTCTTGGAGAGTGAAATTAGATGTTATATCATGCTTTCAAGCAAATCAATTTGTGCATTTTATTATGAAGTATGAACAAATAATATTGTGACAACTGTAACAGTGAGTCAAGAACTACAAAAGTATAGACAGCACAAATATTTTATGGCTCCCAAGATGTTGGTATAGCCTACATAAGGAGGAAGGGGTTGACATCTCCCTTATCTGAATTTACTTATGTAGCCTAAAAAAGAAGAGAAAATCATATTATCATCTCCTCTTTCCCTCTCACTAGCAGCATCTGTAATACGTAGACAGTCAAACAAAAGATAGTATTGTTATGATTAGCACATGCACTAGGAGGCTACCCATCTTTTTCCTGCTTCAATTAGACCCCCACTTTGCTTCCAAAACATTATCAAATTATTTCAGAATGAGCATGCACAGCTTGTGGCAGGTGATAATCATGGATGTCAAGCTTACGAGATCACAGAGACAGAAACTAGTGACGGAGTTTTGAGAGGAATGTTGGAGCATAACATACTCATGAAATCTTTGAAAAGCTCAATAGACCCAAAGTGTGGTTCATCATTTCAGATAAAACACTAACATGTGACATCTACATAAACCAGCATTTCTAGAGTATGAATCTGCTCTTTGACACCATTCCACAATGGGGCAATCTGACGAAGTTCATGTAGATGAACTTCACCAGTTTCATACTGATGCCTCAATTGGTTGAGCAGGAAGCGATAAACAGGCTAAACTTCATCCGAAGACCCAATTTCAGAAAATATTGCATTAGACTTGTACTGCCTGACAGAAGGATGTTTTAGGTGGAATTGATGGTGGAAAAATCAAAAGAGGCTCTACTCACAGATTTGGGTTCATGAGTTTTTAAGAATAAACTAGTAGGACCTTTATAAGTCGGCTGAAGGAAGGATCTTCAAATCCTTCAACTGGTGATAATGAAAGCAACAATGGGATTGGCGGCACTCGACAATGGCATAAATAAAGTCACGGCAACACAATTTCCAAATCTAATTGCAATTACACCACCTAAGTCTACAAAATTCGACCTATTTGACATCCTACTCCAGTGGAGATGAAAAAGAATTAGGGTAAAGGCTTATGTTATTACCACAAAAACAGTTGAAGTGGTCTACCAAGGAGAAATGTTTCTAGACAACAGTGGCTGATGGAAAAAGCTTAACAAGAGAAGACAAACACCTATATTCATGTTTTTCTTTTTTTCAAACTGGATCTCTTCTCACTGCTGTTCGGTCTAGGGGCAAAGCTTGCAGATGTAATGATTATAGACAAGCAGCACAGAATACAAAGTCAGAACTACATGAAACCAACACACACACACACACACACACACACACACACACACACACACACACACACACACACACACACACTGGAGCATAATGCTAGTGTACTACTACTTTGCAAGAACACACCAAGGAATCAGTTGCAGAAAGTTGATCCCCAAGTCAAAGAACCAACGAATCACCGCGACTGAAATCCATGGTGACACAACTACCACATTCACGCTCCCATGATGATCGTGTTCCTTGCTTGCATGCATCCTGACAAGCGATTTTAACAGCAACGCATATTGAAGAGTGAATGGTAGCTAAAACGGAATTCTCTTGAAGATCGAACCATAGAAAAACCATCGAATTCCTGGATGGCCATTATGCATTATCTCCCTTATTTTTCAAAAAGCAAAATATACTCAAAACTTCAGATTCATGGCACATCCTAACCCAAAGCTGCATGAATTTCACTGTCTTCTAAACCTCTTGGTGTCGCATCTCAGCCTCATATTGAGATCAGCAGAGAGAGCCAACTTAGTGAACATGACACAACCATGTCCAGTTGCACAGTTTCACAAATTTCGGTTCAAGCTAGGGGCCAATTACTACAATGGATATAATTAGCTAAATGCAGCAACTTCTTTGTGAAGAGGCCTGGAGCTATTCCTAAAGATATTATCAAAGACTAAATGCTTCTATCTTCTCAAGTCCCGACGCAATAGGCTGTATGTAACAGAGACAAATTCATCCACCAATTGACAGAAATGAGAGGAATGAACCAAGTATATGAAGACCAACATGGTGAAAAACAAAAAACACAGCACAACCATCACAAAAAATTGGTAACAGGTGAAAGAAGTCGCAAATTTTTTGCCTTTTCCATTTCTATTTCTCATTTTCATCACTACCCACATCGTCAAAATCAAACTCTTGGATATGCTAACTTAGATTCCATCGTTTTCCGATTCAATTCGACAAACAATCCATGAAAGGACCAGCAAAACAAAACCACTAAACTCATCCCAGAGAGAGAGAGAGACCTTAAGACACCCCAAACGTTCTCGGAGGCGAGCCAGCGGGCGGTGGCAGCGGCGTTAGCAGGATCAGGCTTGGGCTTGAGAAGAAGGGCACCACCACCACCATGGAATGATGATGATGACGTTAGTGGAAGGAGGAGGATGAAGCAGAGGATGCAGAGACATCTCACCATGTTGTTGCTTGGCTTCCTTTTTACCTGCCCTTCTACAGGGCACAAATTTCGGGTTTATGTAGGCTGATAAGTTGCTTGGCTGTCTGATAAACGAGGCAAGTTGCTTGTAACTTGCTCGTTTTGGCTTGGCAATGTGCTCATCGATTATGCCTATGGATTTTACGGGTTAATAGCAGGGATCGGCTTCGGAATCGTGTTTTTTTTTTGTCAAACTTGAATCTTTTTGGCTTTGGTAAGATGCTCACAGAATATGCCCATGTATTCTGCGGGTAAATAGTAGGAATCGGCTTTTCAACTTTTCAATAGTGTTTTTCTTGACGAGAAAACATGATTTTATGACTCAAGAAAGCATTGCATGTTGATTTTTTGAACACTGTGTGGTTGACCATCGATTCTATCCAAGAGAGGCTCGTTTGCTGGTCTCAGAGCACGAGCAGCCACATTACAAGACGGGAGGAACACTTCGAGGGGCTCCAAAACCTGCAAGAAGAAAGAATTGAAAAGGGATTGAATCAGCAACAGCCTAGACACTTTATTTCTCTCCTTAGGTTTCGTTTATACGCATTTACGGCAAAGGTGTTCTCCCACAGGACATGATGAATCAGCCCCATAACAGAAATTAAAGAAAGAGAACACTTCCTAACTACCAACCTCCTAAATTCCATTGCTTTGAACCAATTTTAACTGCCAATGCAAGTCTTAGTCAAGTGCTACTAACAATTCCCCTTCCCTTAATTCAGTCCTTGACCTCAAGGTTGAAATTGAGATAAACTTGTATGAATTCAGTATAACCAATCCAAGTTGTATCTTCAACTTCTTGGTTCTTCCATTGTGTAAGTATCTGGGACACATGCCTATTTTCCCTTACATCCTAAGCCCAAGCAACTTGTAAGATTTTCTTTCATAATGCTCAGCTGTTGAAGGGAAGGGCCGGAGTAATCTTGGCACTGGTCTATCCCTCAAATTGTGATACATGGAACATTGGATGAATTTTAGATTCTGGTGGAAGTGATAGTATGTAAACCACTTTTTTCACCTGCTGGAGAACTTGATAGGGGCCAAAATAGCACGCACTAAGCTTGTAATTATAGTGAGAATTGTTAAATTATATATATATATATATATATATATATATATATATATATATAATATGTATGTGTATAAAAATATATGTATTTATATATTATATATATCTAATATATGTATACATATTGTATATATACTTATTATATATATAGACCAAGGTTGGACCAAGTCAACCTTGTTGACTTGGAGTCCCATGGCTGGATTTTCAGCTGTTGGACTAAGGCCCAACTGCCAGTCGTTGGGGCTTTGGCCCATTTTTTAAGGTCTCTCTCTTAGCTCTTCTCTCTCCCCTTTTTTGTA
This sequence comes from Nuphar pumila, assembly GCF_984573655.1. Lineage (NCBI taxonomy): Eukaryota > Viridiplantae > Streptophyta > Magnoliopsida > Nymphaeales > Nymphaeaceae > Nuphar > Nuphar pumila. The sequence continues at coordinate 24,973,950 of NC_143256.1, read as the reverse complement.
TATAAATAAGAGTCTATTCCCTTGTAAAAGAATGCTTCTTAAGTACTTGTTTCTTTAATAAAATATTTTATTTTTATCTTTTGTGTATGCCCTTAGTGGCACTTGTGGTTGTGTTGTGTCCTTGTTGACACTTGTGCTTGTCTATTGTACTTGTTGGTGCTTGAAGGTATTCAACCTTATTTTAGATGGTATTAGAGCTTGGTCTTATTGAAGCCTATTTGAAGATTTCTTAAAGTGTTGGTGATTTTGCAAAAGTTTGAAGTGATCGTGTGAATCATTGGAGTGCTTGTGTTCCACGTCTTACTCTCTTTTTTCTCCTCACTTCTTATTTTTTATTTCTCTTCTTCTCTCTTGGCCCTTGTAAAATGGATGACAATAATAATGTCATCATCAAACCTATAAAACTCAATGGTTTCAATTATGTAACATGGGCTTCTATCATGAAACACCTTATTTGAGAAAAAGAGTTATACGGACTAGTAGATGAGTTTGATCCAAAACCTAAGCTAATTCTCACTGAAGTAGAAGGTAAGAAAGATGTGCCTTTATCCAAAAATGAAAAAGCTAAGGTTATAGCCTTTTTATAAAAAAAAATGAAATGAATGGAGGATGGGTTATGTTAAGATCATGTCTTGTCTTATTAGTAGTGTGAATATAAAAAAATGCTCAAGCCTTGTCAAATTTGAGTATCCTAACAATACTTGGGATTATCTTAAGATGTATTCTCTTAAAGATATTACACATATATGCAATGTGCAAGAAAGGATTTAGACTGTGGTACAAGGGGATAAAACCATTAGAGAATACTATAATAACATATCCAAACTTTATGAAGAATTGACTCTTCTAAAGCCAAAGTGGCATTGTTCTGAAGATATAGAACTCTGCCAAAACAAATATATGCAAAGCATTTTTAACAATTCATTAACGGTCCAAGATCAAATTTTGAATCTACAAAATCTATTTAAGTGCTCTCTATTGAAGACACTATAGAAGAGTTGAGTATTGGTGTGAGTTTTATGAAATAGATTTTTAAAATAATATTTTATGTAAAAACAATGTGAAAGCTAGACAACAAATAAATAAAAACTAGCTCACATGAGTGGTGGAGTCTGGGTCGATCTCAGGGAATGAGAAAAATACTTTGTATTCCACAAATAACTAAGTTACTCTTTATTGTATTGAAAATAAAAATAATTAATTAAATAAATGAGAGTGCGACCCTCTGCAAAGGGCTTAAACAAATAAAAATAAAGTATCTTATTACAAACCTAAATTAAATTGAATCAAATAAAATAAAAAGCTAAGCTAAAAAGAAAAGAGTCTTTAGTGCTTTGAGCTTCTAGTCCCTTTTGATGCATCTTCTTTATTTGATATTCCTTTGCTTATTGTTGAGAGCTCTCTGAGGGACTCAAAAGGGTCTTTTGAGGAGACCTTTTTGAGACCTCAAAGGGCTCTTTGAGGGTACTTTTGAAGGCTCACCCAATATTTGAACGCTTCCCTACAAGAATAAAAAGACAAAACACAAAAATGAGAAAAAAACTACATAAAAATCTAAAGTTAGTATGAACAAAAATCATAAAAGCATGAAGTAAACTAACATGAAATAACAATCTAGTACAAGACAAAATAGTAAAACTAAGTATCTAACTAACAAGAACTAAGTTATGAAACAAACTAACTAAAAGACAAATTAGCATAACAAATTAACTAACTAACAAGGAAACAAGTTATGAAATTAATTAAGAAAAAATAACAAGAAATAACTAAACTAATTGACTAACAAAGAGTAAAACATGAATACGGTTTATGTCTATTAGACTAATGTATCATTCTAAGCAACTAAAACGTGAATGTAACTTGATTACTAACACTAATTAACTACCGTTGACCGATTTGTAATCTGGAAATAAAATTAACCATTAACTAATACTCATGTGAACGAACAATACACTATTTAATCTAAATAAAATAAAATAAACCTTACTCTATGTTGTGAAATAATCCTATCAATTCTAAACTGAGCTATAAAATGATTTAAGCAAATAATGTGATTAACTTGCTAACACGAAATAGACTGTTCTTGTTGCCATATTGAAATTTGGTTAACCTCAATCGCATAAGGGCACACGGTATGCCATGTATTAACCGGATAGGCAATCCGATCTATCAACAATGACATATTTGATCATCTAATCATGCACATCCAATGGCAGCAAGAAACAAAAAATTAAAATACTAACGAAGTCTAAAATAGCCTATATTGCACTACTATTGTTTTATATTTTCTTTTCTTTTCTTCTTTTTTTTGAAAACGATAACCAATAACTATCTAATATGATATGCTGAAAATAAAATAAAATCAATGTATGCAAGATGACATAAAGATGATAAAAAAATTAATAAATCTAACTATGATGCATGCAAAGCTCCTAGATACTATAGAGAAGGGGGAGAAGAAGTATACCTTACGGTTTACCTTCGACGGAAGGGTTGAAAAGAAAAGGTTGGCTTTTTCGTTGCAATCGAACGAACTCGGCTCTCTCTTCGACAGAGGGGATGAGAATAACCGGCGATGACAAGGTTTAGAAGAATGAGTGAAAAGCATAAGAAGCAAGAAGAAGTAGGTAGTCAACCAGTCGATCGAACAAGGGGGAGAAAGAAAGAAGGGGAGGCAGAGAAGAGAGAGAGAGGGGCGCAGGCTAAAAAGAGAAAAAATGGTTTCTCTTCCTCAAACAAGACTATTTATAGTCTTCTAATTAGGTTTTCAAAAAATCTTTCAAAAAGAGTTCATAAATTTTTAATATTTCTAAAAAAACCTCTCTTTTAAAAGGTAATTTCTAAAAACTTAATTATTCTCTCCCAAATTACTCCAAAAAGGCTCAATTTGATCAAATTATAATTTGATGAAAAATGATAAAACTCTTTGCAAACAAGCTTCTTTAAGAGATTATCGTACATGATCATGCATGAAAATGTATGAGATTATGCATGATCAAGTATAGAAGAAAATAAATTGAAAAATCATATAAACAAAAGTGAAGATGATTTGATCTTAACCGTTTCTAGACCGGATAACTATATTCATGTATATAAGTCACCTCACTATATAAGACAAAGAAATGACTATGATAGAAGAAACGTTATTTGTCATCATTGTCATGAACCGAAACACATTAGGCCCCAATGTCCTAAACTGAAAGAGGCATATGAGAAGAAGGTTGCATCGGTGGAAACCTTATAAGAGACAAGATCTTTTTACATTGCAAGATTTATCCATTAAGAGTTTATCCTTGGCTCAATTAGTAAAAGTGTTTCAACATCTTCTCAAATGAGCATCTTCCTCAACTAAGGCTGTTGTTTCATCTTAATCCGATCTCGATAAAATTTCTTGGCTTTTTTATTCGGGTGCATCTTTTCATATGACCTCAAACAAAGATATTTTATCTGAATATCATAACAACTCAAGTGTGTTAAATGTTTTCATAACTGATGGCACATCTTTTTAAATTAAAGAAATAAGGAACTTTAAAAAAATAAAATAATTTTTTTTTTCAAAAACTAAACTTAAATCTTCTATTTGTCTCTCAAATATCTAATTGTCGTTGTACTATTTCTTCTCATTAAATGAATATTTAATACAACATCGCCTATTAGGGAAGCTGATTGAGCAAGGCCATAGAGAAGGGACTCTACTATATGGACTTTTTAGAAATACCCAAAGATGGCTTTTATTGTAATATCCAAAAATTAGATTTAAATATATGGCATATAAGATTATGACATCCAAATGTATCCAAAATTAGATATTTTTCAAATTTGATTTTTTTTTGTAATCTTAATAATTTCTCTTGCGAAAATTATGTTCTTGAAAAAATGAAGAGATTGTCATTCAATGATAGAACTTTTGTTTCATTTGGACCACTTGAGCTTGTACATTCATATGTTTGAGGCCCAACACATGTTTTATCTAAAGATAGATATGCTTATTATGTTATCTTTATGGATGATTTTATTAGATATACTTGGATATACTTCCCAAAGCACAAATAAGAAGTCTTTTTCCATTTTCAAAACTTTCATAAATTAGTTACAAATAGATTTGAAAATGAAATTTCTATATTTTGAATTGATTAAAGAGAAAAAATTTTATCGAAAGGGTTTACATATTTTTTAAATCTTCATGGCATTATACATGAAAGATCATGTCCTTGCACACCATAACAAAATGGTTTTGCTGAAAGAAAACATAGACACATTATTGAAACTTCAAGAACCTTACTTATTGCAAGCCATGTGCCAAAATTTTTTTTGGCAGAAGTTCTTCTAAGTTCTATCTACCTTATAAACAAAATGCCATCTTCCGCTTTACAAAATATTTCTTCTATTGAAAAGCTTGTTAAAATATCTCCTGATTATGCTAGATTACAAGTCTTTGGTTGCAAATATTTTATATTAACTAACAAAAATTACAAAATTTCACTTAGAGTCATTCTATGTGCCTTCTTTAGCTATGCTGATAACCAAAAAGGTTATCAATGTTATGACCCTAAAATAAAAAATTATATATATCTAGGAACATTACCTTTTTGGAAAAAGAAAATTACTTTGAAAAAGATCAAGATAAGGAAGTAACTGAGTACTTTTTTCTTATTTGACCTTGGATTCAACCAAGATGTTACTGAAGTGAATATGATTTTGAAAATGTTATTGAATCAAGAGACAATGAGTCTCATGATGATCAATCTTGCTTACAATATTCTAGATGGGGTCAAAAAATTTCATGTGCACTTGAAAAAAAGTATTTAAATAAAAATGAATTGTAACCTAGGAAATCATCTCGAGTCTCACAACCTCCATCTAAGTTTGTAACTTATGACTCTTTTTTGTCCAAATATCAAGCATGCATAGCTCTAATACATTTATGTATAGAACCTTCTTCATACACTCAAGCCAAAGATCACTTAGAATGGGTTAAGGCCATGAAAGTAGAATTATATGTATTAGAAAACACCCATACTTAGACTATTCAAGATCTTCCTTAGGAAAAAAAATCATAAGTTGTAGATGGGTATATAAGATAAAAAACCAAGAGTGATGTGACCCTTTAGAGATAAAAAGCTAAGTTAGTCACCAAAGGGTATGCATAAGAAATACGATATAGATTATAAAAAAACTTTTACACATGTTACTTGATTGACTACAGTTAGAACCCTCATTGCAGTTGCTTCGATTAAAAATTGACCTATATATCAAATGGATGTTAAAAATATTTTTTAATGACAATCTTGAAGAAGTATACATAGAGGCACCTCCTAACATGAAAATGTCCCACATAAAGGTTCTTCTTCTAGAAAAGGCACTGTATGGTCTGAAACAAGTTCCCAAAGCTTGATATGATAAATTTAGTCATGTTATGATTAATATTAATTTTAGATCTTGTTTGATTGACACAACTTTCTTTGTTAAAAATTCCTACACAAGTATTGTCATTCTACTTCTCTATGTTGATGATATATGATAATCATTAAATGAGATAAAAAGAGAGTTCACAATATTAAAAATATTCTTAAAAATTATTTTAAAATGATTGATTTGGGTTTTTTAAGATATTTTTTAAGAATAAAAGTTGTTTATTTTCCTAGAGGATATTTATTGTCACAATCTAGGTTTGCTTCTTATATTATTCTTAGGTCTGAAATATCATATGACAAAAAGGTTGACACTCTTGAAGTAACAAATGTCAAAATAAAGATTGACGATGGAGAGCCTCTAGATGATTTGACTCCTTATCGAAGCACTCTCTTACTTAACTATTAATAGACCTGATATATCACATGCTCTACACATAGCTAGTCAGTTTCATCACACTCCTACATCTGTTCACATGAAAGTTGTTTTGCGTATTGTTAGATATCTAAGAAATTTAATTTCTAGAGAATTATTTATGTCTTTCTCGTCTATACTAGATTTGTTTGCATATATTGATGCAAATTGGGGAGGTGATCTTAATAACTAACACTCAACTATGTTTTTTTGTATTTTCATAGGTAATTTATTAATCTCGTGGATGTGCAAAAAGCAACAAAAGGTCTCTCTCCTCAAAAGCTAAGTATTGAGCCATGACTACAACTACAATGGAGGTGGTGTGATTGAGAAGATTGCTAATTGATATGAAAATCAAAATTTTAAGAACATCAAAGATGTGTTGCTACAACAAAAGCTCTATTTACATTAGCAACAACACTTTTTATGAAAGAATAAAGCATATTGAAATTGACTGTCACTATATTCGAGAGAAATATCTTCAAAGAGTCATTGATCTGCCCTATGTTACATCTGAGTACCAATTGGCAGATTTCTTTACCAAACCTTTTTTTGCTCCTAGATTTTATTTTCTCTTAGGAAAACTTTCAGTCATCATGTTGTAAGTTTGAGGAAGAGTGTTAAATTGTATATATATATATATATATATATATATATATATATATATATATATATATGAACCAAGGTTGGACCAGGTCAACCTTGTCGACTCAGAGATTCTAGCTGTTGAGCCTTGGCCCCTTTTTCAAGGACTCTCTCTTAACTCTAGTTTCTCCCCTTTTTTGTATATAAATAGGGGTCTATCCCCTTGTAAAATGATGCTTCTTGCATAGTTGTTTCTTCAATAATAGATTTTATTTTTATCTTTTGTGTATGCCCTTTGTGGCACTTGTGGTTGTGCTCTTAGTAGAACTTGTGATTGTGGTCTTTGTAGCATTTGTGATTGTATCCTTGTTGACACTTGTGCTTGTGTATTGCATTTGTTGGTGCTTGAAGGTGTTCAAACTACTTTTACAAGAATATATAAAGGTTTACCTATAAGATTGTAACTTGTAAACCCAATCACCAACAGCAAATTCCCTCTCTTTAAGATGCTGGTCAGCTTGGATGCATCTTTAACTCTGCAAGTAACTAGTCTCTTTTGTGCAAGGATTGTGACACTTCTTGAACTTTTGGAGTGCCTGGAACATAAAGAAGCAATGTAGGAGAAGGGAACCCATAAATTGGTTAAAAAAAAGTCATTCCAATAGAAGAATGGAATACTGTATACCAAAGTTCTGCCCATGGCAACCGATTGATCCACTCTTTTTATTGTTGGGAGTAAAAACATGGAAGTTTCCAAGTGTCTATGTAAAACCTATGTGTCACCATCCGATCGAGGATGATAAGAAGCTCATTTTGAGTTTCACCTCTTGAATCTAAAAAAGTTCTAACAAAAAATTACTTGTGAGTATAGAGTTTCCATGTGAAACAATTGATTGAGGTATACAACAAACTCCTTAGCAATTGTAGTTGTTGAATATGGACGCTTCAATGGAATAAAGTGGCCGTACTTAGACAACCTATCTACTATCATGAAAATAGTAGATTTGGAATGAGATAATGAGAGGCTGTCAATAAAATCCATTGATATATTTTTCCAAGTCCTTGAGGGAATTGGTAAAGGTTGTAGTAGCCCAACAGGTGATTTTTGTTCATATTTACAAAGTTGGCATATATCAGAAGCTTTAATATATTCCTTAGCATCCTGGTTCTTGTTGTTTCAATAAAAGCTTTGCTTCAGACTATGCAAGGCATTATGATACCATGAATGACCAGTCCTGGGATAATCATGCATCTCTTCTAATACCTTCTTACTAAATAAGGATTTTGGCAAGAGTACGATTTTGCCCTTTCCAAGTTTCCAACTCTATAAGAGTACAAATTCGGGTCCAAGGAGCCACTGTTCCACTGTTGTAGTAAGTCAGATAATGCAGGGTCAGATACATAGGGCTCTTGTAGTTCATTGAACCAAGTAGGTTCCAGAGTAGAAATGACTTGAAAACTAAGAAACTCAGATAATCTTGATAAGGCATCAGCTACTTGATTGTGGTGGCCAGCTTTATACTCCAACTGAAAATCAAAACCCATTAGTTTAACTAACCACTTATGTTGAGCAAGAGTATGAACTTTTTGTTGCAGCAAATACCTTAAATGTAATATACCATCCTATTTTTTCAAGTTATGTGTATTAATTTTACTCTGAATATAATGATTTATATAAAAGTCGAACCTAGGTCCTTATCTGTCCACGTGTTGTAAAAGGCGCCTATAACGAAAAATTATTTTCAATAACTAAATTATACAATATTTTCTCTTAAACTTTTGACATAAAGTAATAATATGTAAAGATAGAATTTTTTTTGAAAATATAATACCAAAAAAATACTTAAGATTTCATGAGACATAATTTTTGGACCTGATCAAATCCTTTCAAGAAATAGCAGAGTAGTTGTTATTAGACCACCAAAACCATTGTAGGACATCATCATTAAAATGAAAAGCAACCTTCTTATATGCTCAGGAATCTGATAAAAGTGACATTGTTCTGCTTTATACCTCCATGCTACTGGATCCACCAAACCATTGTAAGAAGAAAATTCGAAGCTCTTGCTGTGAGCATTCTGCTGTGGGCTGTTTTCTGATAAACTTGTATCAACAACATCAGCAATCAATTTTTTCAGGAAGCCCATCTCTTCTAATGTCAACATGGTGGTCGATTTGCTCAAAGGTGGTACAGTCAATTCCAGCCAACAGAGGCTTGTTTATAAGAATGGAGGAGCAGTTCAAGGGGCTCCAATTTCCAAGAAGAAAGAATGGGAAAGAGATTAAATCAGCAACAACCAAGACACTTTATTTCTCTCCTTAGGTTATATTTTTATGCATTTACAACAAAGGCGTTCTCTCACAAGACATGAGAAATCAGTCTCATGACAGAATTCAAGAAAGAGGACACTTCCTAACTACCAACCTCCTAAACTCAATTGATCCAATTTTAACTACCAAGGTAAGTCTGAGTCAAGTGCTTCTGCTAACAGTATTTCTGTAAAAGTTAGTTTCATGAAAAACAACAAAAAAATAAACAAAACGGAAAAATAGGTGTTTGTACTTCACTGTGTCAATGCTTTAAAATGTAACTCATGACCATTGATATACAAGCTAAATATAAAAGAATATGTAGCTTGTTTTATAGCAATGGTGATTGATTGTTGCATTCTTTGGCAAATGAGCCACAAGTATCTTGTAACTTTTGGTAATTTTTTTATTTACTTCTATCAAGTTCACGTGAACTCATCAATAAGCATTTATCTTCTACATTCCATAAATTTACTTTAGTTTAGAAACTAATAGTAACAGTAATTTTGAGAGCGTTAAGATATTTTATATGAGATTTTTTTTCATACCATGAAATTCAAATTCTCAATGTCATCACATGATTTTTCAAAATCTTGCATATTTTCAACATATAGCAACATTATCGCATTTATTTTGATACTATCATGATCTTATAATCTAATTATTAAAACTAGTGATGTAAATGGTTCGTATTTGGATTAGATATGGCTAATACCTTATATGAGCAATCAAATGTTGCTTAAATGGATTTGAATTTGGATTCAAACTCAGATGATGAAAAGCTCATACCAAGTCCACTTTTTTTTACATGTAATCGGATTTGAATATCCATTAAATCCATATATCTGTTGGATTAGGCAGATTGTATTGTATATCATTTTGGTGTACCAAATCTGAGTAAAGGAAGTTGGATTCAGTCGGGTATCAGATGAAATCGGATTCATTGACATCCCTCATTGAAATATTTTAGAAAATTTTACTATTTATTATGTTTTTCATTATAGACTTGCTAAACTTTTTTATATATTTTCTTTAAAAATAAGAAATGACAATTTGTGATGTGTTAAAAAAAATTAAGAGCAATTTTAATCATTTTATTTTAAAAAATCGAACAAAGATAAACTGAACAATCAGGGCTAGCGTATTAAAATGTAATAGCCCAAAAGCAGAGTTGCTCTTTACTCACTTTTTCTCATTTAGCCATCAAAGTACAGGTAAAAACAACTTATAAGTAGGGGTGTCAATGGGCCTGGTTTACCTGGACCCAACCAAAACCAAACCCTATAGGGTCCAGGTATGGTGATAAATAAGAGGACCCGAAGGTCTGATTAATACATGGACCCGGGTATAGTTTGTGAAATTTTATATTAGACCTAGACCTGACCCGAGTTTCGATTAAGACCCATAAATTTTCAATGTAAAAATGATAAAAAATATAGTTTTACCGGGTTAGGTTCAGGTTTGCTTCATGTAGTTCTTATCTGGTCCCAGTATGGTTTTTCTTATAGTGGACCTGATTAAACCTGAGTCCGAACCTGATACCATACCCAAAAATCTGGTTCAAGTCTGATTCTACCCTTTGAACCAAACCTGACCTGTTGACACCCCTTCTTATAAGATACCATTGGGGCTCTGCGTGGTTGGTGGGAGCTGTCAGTGCACCTCTACCAACGGTCGGACGTTGCAGGTTCAAAACCCCAGTGGTACGTTGAATAATAACTGGTGGGGGTCTGCCTAACCCCAGCATGCAAAACAAAAGAAACAGCTTATAAGACGTCTACCAGGTCTGCACTAATATGTTAGTCATGAACATCACCAAGTTGACTAAGACGTTAAGAGTTCCAAACACATGGGTGCACATCCTTTACCATGAGGCTAAGACTGAATATACTCCCTGAACGCTAATGAATTCGATGAGCGTTTTTCTCCCATTATCCAAAAAAAAACAGAAGTAGGTTAGATGGGGTTTCATGAACACTAGCCAAACCACCCTTCTAAATGCCAACATGAACAAAGGTTGAAAAATGGAGGTGATGGGTTTTCCAAAATTTAAAAATTATGAAATCCTATTATGTGACATAGATTTTATAATATAGTTAAATAATTAGTATCTTTTAACAGTTTTATAATTGGTTTAGTTACCTAAGAATTAAGCATAATTTGGCTTTTTCCATTAATAATTAAAACAATTTCACCAAATTTCAATATGCTGTCAAAAAAAAAAAAAAGAATATGAGACCTCTCTCTCTGTTGTGCGTGATGGGGCACTATGACAAAATATGCTAACAATTTTGAAAAAGACATCTGAACGCATCATAACTTTCATGTCATTCTAAAAAGCTTCTAAGCAAAATATTTTTGGTACCCTTCTTTCATAATTTTTTGCAAACCCGCGATGCACCAGACTGCCATGGTAGTATAAATATAGATAAATGAAGAGAGGATTTCAATGGACCGGATCAATCCTGGAACTTGGCCACGCCCGCCTGTCTTTGGGCTTCCTAATGATGAGTAGGGGTGGCAATCGTGTCAGGTTGGCGGGTCGACCCGACGGGTTGGCGGGTCAGCATACCTCAACCCGAACCTGACCCGTTTATTAAACGGGTCGGTTGTGGCAAACACTAACCCGGCCCGTTTAATAAACGGGTAACCCGACACGACCCGCCAACCCATTTAATAAATGGGTTGGGTCGGGTAAACGGGTTCTCAGGTTGGCGGGTCGGGTTGGCGGGTCGGGTTGACCTGCCCGCCTAACCCGTTTATTAAACGGGTCAGACGGGTTGGCATACCCTCAACCCGAACCCGACCCGTTTAATAAACGGGTTAGGTGGGTCGCCCCTTTTATTAAACGGGTTGGCTTAAGCCCAACCCGAACCCGCCTAAGAGGCGGGTTGGTGGGTCGTGTCAGGTTTTGCCACCCCTAATGATGAGACATGCCTAACAAAGGCATATGGGACCAGACTAGATCCAAATATTCATACCCAGTTCCACTTGTAATTTGGACCTGATGCAGCCTGAACTTTGTGCCAAGGATCAAGAGAGCTTCAAGCAGGGATGCAAATGGGTCGGATCTGGAACCACTAAATACATCTTTGATCCGACCCATTTGCATCCCTAGTTTCAAGCATTCATCGTAGAGAACCTCATAGCAGTTTATTTTCTCTTTATTTTTTATCCTGTGGCTTTCATGGAGGATAATGGACTGGATCAGGTTCTGGTTGGATCTGTATGAGGCTCCATAAACTTGACTTGGATCTGGGTCAGGCTGCATCTTCAGGGTCTAGATCCAAGATTGTCTCAAACCGGGTCTGAACCTCTGGCCTGTTGGCAGCTCCAATATCTAGATATATTTAGAGTTTCACTGTGTCCTTTTAGCAATTAAAATATTGTAGAACCCATTACTAAAATGTGGATCTCATTGGACTGTGTGTTAAAACTCCCAAGAAATCATTATTGTAGTTAAGCATATCCAAAGCATAAATTATTTTAAGATAAATCACACCCACCGATAACAAGGGATCTATTTTCATGATCATTGTGCTTATCACATTGAAAAGATAAAAACAACCCACCTTTGGATTTAATTTCTAGTGCAAGTGTTGATAGTGTCAGATAAGGGTCAACTTGGGTTTGATCCAAAATCAGACCCATTAATATTATATATGGATATGGCTTTCAATATAGATTGGAAGGGCTATGCTCATCGGATATGGGCAACTTGTTCATCAAGTTGACGGGGAGTGACAAGTTCAAAATTTACGGGTGGTGTCCCTTACCGCAATGTCTAAGCTAGGTCTACTCCCTGGTGAGCATAGAAGACCTCAAGGGTTTTACCAAACCAAAGCCAGCCATTGTGTTGTCGGTGATTTGGGTGGGGGTATTTCCTTTGGACTATCCAAAAATAAGTATAGATTGGTGTATCCAAGAGAATCCATGCCCTAGACCATCTTCAACTAGGTCTAAGTGTCTAAACGTATCCCACTTGCGTGGGCACTAGTTTGGGCCCAAGTCGGGCTCTCTCTCTCTCTCTCTCTCTCTCTCTCTCTCTCTCTCTCTCTCTCTCTCTCTATATATATATATATATATATATATATATATATATATATATATTCATTCCCTCCTAACCTCCGCCCTCTCTGTGACCCCACCTATGGCCAGTAGCCCCCTCTCTTTCGCCCTTTGCGGCTCTGCCCCTCTCGACGACCCCGCAAGCCGCACTCCACTCTCTTTTTTTCTTTCTTGATTCCCCTAGACCTCCCTCGACCCCACCTTTGTTTTTATTTTTTTGTCTCCAGACTTTCTCTTTGACCCCCTTCCCTCGATGGCTTGACTCCACAACATCATAGGCTTATCGCCATCGGCCACCGTTTGGAGTCATTAAGCTTGCCTCCAGTCATCCGGGGCACCGTGCACATTGCTGTCAAAAAATGATAAATATTTAATTTAGATATTTTTTGTTTTTTAATTAACATTAAACATTATTCTACATAGCATATAAGTGCATAATTGATTATATAAGAAACGGAGTTTAAATTAGTATTTAGGTTTAGAGTTTTTTGTGTTTTTTATTTATCATTTAGGTTTTTATGAGATGGATATTTAGTTATTTATTTGTTTTTTTAGTCAAAATTATACATGATTCACATGCTTTATTTTAGTTAAAATTTTAGGAGTTTTGTTATTTTTTGTTTCAATTAGTTTATGTATGAAAATTATGAATGATGTTTGCTAGGTTAAGGTTTTTATTTAGTTTTTCTAAATAGCATGAGTATTTAATTAGGTTTTTTGAGTTTTTTATATTTTAAATAAAATTTAGATTTTTATTTTATTTTTAAATAATATGAATATTTAATTTAGGTGTTTTTTATATTTTTAATTAGCATTAAACATGATTCTACATGCTTGGATAGCATAAATACACAATTGATGTAAGACTTAAGGTTTTGATTTTTTTATTTGTTTAAATGACATAAATTTTAGATTATGCTTTGAGGTTGTTATATATATATAATACTAATTAATTGGTTATTTATTTGTAGGATGTTTGTGTTCCTTTGTCAAGTTTTGTTGAATGCACTTGAAGATTGAAACTTGAGCTCATTCACATTATTCATGGAATGTACTTTCTTTGGTATTTATATCAAACATAGCTAATTGTTGAAATATACAAGTATGTTATTATGATACTCTGCATCAAATTCTTAAATTTATATTTTTGAATGAATTCATGAGTAGGTTCTAAAGTTATACGGTATTTTTATCTAAAAATGTATTGTGTTTTTCTCATTTTATGTATTTGAATGAATTTATGAGCATAGATCAGTTTTATGTATTTGAATGTTAAAAAGAATTTGAGTAGAAAATAAATTTATATTTTTGAATAAATTCATGAGCAGGTTATGAAGTTACATGTTTGAATATTTGATGGACACGTTAAAAATATGTTTGGATGGATTTATAAATGTTGGAAGCAAGACACCAAGTTTGAATGTGTTTTATAGATACATATTTTGCATCTGTGTATATAAAGGATATATGTTTGTGTTTGAATGTTTAATGGGCATGTTAGAATGTGTTTGAATAAATTTATGTTTGTGTTTAAATGTTAAAATGAATTTATGTTTATGTTTGAATGAATTTATGTTTATGTTTGAATGATATATGTTTGTATTTGAATGTTTGAAGGAATTTATGAATAAAGAATAAATTTATATATTTGAAATAATTCATAGGTAGGTTATGAAGTTAGATGTATGAATGTTTAATGATGAGGTTGAAATGTGTTTTAATGAATTTATAAATATTGAAAGTTAGACCTCAAGTTAGAATTAGTTCTATGAATATTATTAGATTGCTTAAAAGAAGTATGTTATATAATTTATAATTTGAGACACTAGTTTAATTGTCCCGTACTTTAAATTTTTGTTAAAAAACAAATAAATGTAGCTTAGTTGTAACCATAGTGACAAATGTTTTTATCGGCAAAATATCATTTTTCAAAAACTCGTGAGAAATTGAAATCTTTTCATAAATCTCGCATTTTTTCAGCAAAATCTCGACAATAAATAAAAATAAAAAATTAATATTTTATAAGAAAATATTAATAAAAAATATTTAAAAATAAAAGTACATGGTTTTTCATGATAAATATCCATTTAAAACATAAATATCATAGTTAAATCGTGGTATTTATGTTTTTTTCATAAATCTCACGATATTTTGAAAATCTCGTGAGAAATTGTCGTTTTAAACTTTTAGGCAATTTCTAGCGATATTATTGCAAGATTTTCATAAATCTCATGATATTTGTCACTATGGTTGTAACTTAGTATGATGTTATTTGATTTATTTAGTCATCTTAGAAGAAATAATATTGTTTTGTACCTTTTTTTTTTAGTTGACTAATAGTACATTATTTTTATACAAAATCAAAAGTTAACAAAACCTGAACAAGTCATCGAGTTAACCTGACTGAGTCATGAGTAGGGGTGGCAATTGGGTCGGGTTGGTGGGTTGGCAGGTCGTGTCGGCGGGTTGGTGGGTCAGCATACCTCAACATGAACGCGACTTGTTTATTAAATGGGTCGGCTATGACAAACACGAACCTGACCCATTTATTAAACGGGTAACTCAGACACGACACGGTTAACCCGTTTAATAAACGGGTTGGGTCGGGTAAACGGGTTGGCGGGTCGAGTTCAGGGTTTTACATTGAAAAGTTTATGGGTTGGCGGGTTAGCAGGTGGGTTGGGTTCGGGTAAACGGGTTGACCCGCCCGTCTAACCCGTTTATTAAACGGGTTGGTGGGTTGGCATGCCCCTAACACGAACTCGGACCGTTTAATAAACGGGTTAGGTGGGTCGACCCGTTTACGACACAAACCCATTTAAGTCAAACCCGAACCCGGCTAAGAAGCGGGTTGGTGGGTCGTGTCAGAAATTGCTACCCCTAGTCATGAGTCACTAGTGGACAAGCCAATTCTTGAGTCATTGGGTTTTCAAACCATGAATTCAAGCAAAGTTTTTAATTATGAATATGACACTATGTACCTTAATTTATTTTACTGTGCATTTGTTACCACCCTAGCGTAAATTCTTGGTTACTCCCTTGCTTTAGGCAGGGTCTAATTGGGTTTTGAGCTGCACATGCATACCACACCATCCCTAGCTTCTCACTTAGAGCATGTCTAGTAGGACAGTCAATGGATTGGATAATTAGAGAAAGGGTGGATTCAAACAGATTCAACTGATGTTTAGCTCACAGTGTTATATTGTAACAAGATCCACACTTTAAGGATCCACTGTTGTTCATTGGGTATCAAGATCATCTCTTTGAATCTGAGCACAATCCAATTAAGGCACATGAACATGAGTATGGCTTTGTAGCCCCAGAGATTACACTGTAGTACCTTAAAGAGCACGGATAGCATATCAATGAATGAAAGGGGCAATTGATAAATGATCTTCAACAAAAAATTAATGTGAAAGATTTCATGTTCTATTAAAAGAATGCCAAGATGCTCCCCTCCTCATGCTGAGACAAGATCTTCAATTTTACATTCTCAAAAAGGTTCATTATAATAAATTCTGCCAACCTAACATATTCATCCAATTACCAATATCTTAGTACTCCAAAAGGGGCCATGTAGACATGAAACCCTTGGTCACTAAAACCTTGTAGGAAGCTTCCTGAATCAGAGACCCAAGGGGTTTGGCATAGTGGGATGGGGCTAGGTTGAATCCCATGGGCTCGACGACTCTTTGAGGTTGAAGGGTAGGCTATCAGAGTTTTAAGCTCACATGGATTGAGATCTTAGATACAGGATGCTGGTTGAGCCAGCACAGCTAGGTCTATGCGCCTGGACTGGTTTCTCTGAGCAAAAAAAAAAAAAAACTTCCTGAATAAAGAAAAAAGTAAGTGCCAATTAGGGATGGCAGTGGGGTGGGGTGGGGCGGGGGACAAGGTCTCCACCCCCACCCCGCCTCAAGATTTTATCCTCCATCCCCACCTTCATCCCCGTTTCATGTCCTCCATCCCCGGTTCAAACGGGGATGAGGCGGGGCGGGGGACAAGGTCTCCACCCCCACCCCGCCTCAAGATTTTATCCTCCATCCCCGCCTTCATTCCCGTTTCATGTCCTCCATCCCCAGTTCAAACGGGGATGGGGCGGGGCGGGGATGAGGCGGGGATCGTGGCAGGGACGGGGCAGGGCGGGGAAAAGTGCACGTCCATCCCCTCCTCCATCCCCGGACGGGGATTGATTTTAACCTTCGTCCCCGCCTCCATCTCCGTTTCATACCCTTCGTCCCCGGTCCAAACGGGGCGAGGCAGGGCGGGGCCCCGATTTCCCCGGGTCCACTGCCATCCCTAGTGCCAATACTTTTGGTCCATGCCCATGAAAGACATGAAGAGATTTTTTCACTTTTTACCTTTTTGGCAAATCAGAGGGGGAAAGGACCAATAGTTTTTTTGTTCACCAACCGCACATTCGGTGGTATGAAACCCTCAAACCACTCGAGCAACGATTTTCTGGTGGGACCCACTACGATTGAATGGCTGGTCCCACTCAGTTACATGCAGCTCATTCAGTCTTTGATACGTCACATGAACACGCCATTTAGAGTCCTGCATTTAGGGACGGACACGGTGTGACACGACCGGACACATACTAACACAATTTTATTGTTTTCAATAGGCGCATACACACTGCACTGAAACCATTAGATAATGCAGTGCTATGCATGACGCTACCAAGTTAGTAGGGGTGTCAACAGGTCGGGTCTGGTTTGGACCAGGTAGATTTTCGAGTATGGTATCGGGTTCAAACCCGGGTTTAATCGGGTTCACAAACCATACCTGATAAAATAATATTTTTTATTATTTTTTACATTTAAAATTTGCAGGTCTTAATTGGAACTCGGGTCAGGTCCAGGTCTGGTATAAAATTTCACAAACTATACCCAAATTCATGTATTAATCGAACCTTTGGGGCTGGACCAGAGGCTTAATCGGGTTTTCTTATTTATCACCATACCCTCACTCTATAGGGTTTGGTCCGATTTGGATCCGGGTAAACCAGACCCGTTGACACTCCTACTTGGAGGAGGAATTTTCCAGTTGCTGATTTTTAAAGTACTAAAATGTGGGACCCATCTGATTTATAACAAACTGCTTTTTCAGACATTTGATCTCTTAGATGAAGGGTAGGGTGCAATCCGTACCACTGAAAGATTGAAAGGTGATGCATGTCCCTTCAAATTTACCATGGCTGTCAAAAAATAAGAGTTTTGTTTTTTCTTTAGCCAATTGTCATCAGCTACTCATGCTGTTTTGTCTTTGATGAGCAGATCATGTTATTTATCAGAATTTTTTATTTCAGTGTTGCCATGTTCTTTGGTCACAAGACAACGCTTTACGTGAAGTGCCGTTTTATTATTCAAAATTTGCTGGATTCTTACTATAATTGACAGGACACGGGTACGGAAAGCTCAGAGAAAACCAAGATTTTACAATGCCGAAAAATGTGTGCATTTAAAATAAAAAAAAAGGAGAGAACAAAAGGGAAAAGAAAACTATAAATTTTACTCCAATAAAGTATACTTTTTTCAAGTATTCAAGAGTGAAACTAGCTGGTTCTTTTTTAACCAACTAAAATTGTTCTCTCTCTCTCAATTGAGAGCTATTGTAAATCAGATACTTTTTATTTATTTTTTTTAAATCAGACACCTACAGATGGGATGGATGGTTGTTTAGTAGGAAATAAATTTTGAATCAGGTGACTATGACATGTCACATTTTTCAAGAACTTCAAAAATCAAGAGGCTATAATGTAATAACACTTTTGTGTCAGCCGATCTTTCATAACAGGGCATTAGCAAAAATACATGAGCTTAAGAACACATGGTACTAGTTCGCTTGATCAGTGACGTGCAATGATAGCACAACATGCAATAAGCATCAGTATCATCGTTAGTACATCATTGTGTAGCGGCACAGACGTAAAGCGTTGTTCGGTTAAGCAGTACCAACGGATCATAAGATGTTGCATTTGAAAATTTGATTAAAGACTTCCCGGCTTACAAGAATCTTCACACGTAGTGGTTGGACGCACGAGAGTGCGTATGGGTTAGGGCTAATTTCCCTAAAAATCACCTTAAGTGGTTCCAACCGAGTATGGTGATTCGGGGCTAGGCGAGTGAATGCCTAGGCATTGACGAATGAGTCTGGGTGGTGCTCTTCGCTATGGTGTTCAATCATCAATTGGTCTTCAGACCGGGAGCTGCAAGATCTTGTTCTTTTAGTGACGAAGTTTTGATATGTTGTGCACATGGAGCCACAATATTTTTATGACATGCAAGGCTAAGACAAAGTTTGTGCCTCTTTCGGGAGTGATAGCTGGTATGAGACGGCTATGCACTAAGCAGCATGGACTACATGGAATGCGCATTTGGAAATGCGTTTGATCAGCTTCCGCTAGGCAGTTGTGCACAGAATGGTGCACATGACCAATAAAAATGATTCAGCACATGAAAACATGTTGGTATGCGACCTTTGGTTGTTAGGCTGACCAGTTTAGGCAGCTTGGCCCCATGCAAGTTTGCGAAACATTCTATACCTGAGACAGAGTGATAGAAAGACTTACGATGGTAAGAAAGGACCATCGCGCCGCACTGGCTTATTAGAAAAAGTAAGTACGTAACAAATTGGGATCAAAACAAAAAGATTCACGAAAACCTTGTTTTTCATTGTGTGCGACACTGTAGAAAATAATGATGGTTTATCTTGGTTATGTAATTTTATGTAGTTGACCGAGCACAGAAGCAAGATGTTGGCAGAATGATATAAGACATCTTGTCGATGATAAAAAAAAGTGTAAGATTGTTGTTCAGTTGGTTAAGAGAACGCAAATAAGCTAAAGATTCCTACCAATTGTACATTAGGCTTACAGGTGGAGCGTGACGTTTGCCTTGTGTATGCAGAGAATGCACGTTGAATTTGGCTGGATGGATTGAAACCTTGGGGTATGGGAGACTCAATCAAACTTCTAGATTCTCTCTTAAAATTATGGGTTAGCAGAGTGCCCACGTTGAGCAAAAGGATCGTTGTTTTGGTCCCTTGAGTTGACAGATCGTCAATGGATTGCGCGTGTACAAAAAGTTGTTGTTCGTAACTTGTTGGTTTCTGCAAGAATGTTTTGCTGACTCTGAGAGAAAGTACAACGTGATGACTTCGGGAGGAGAGTGCAGCATTGGGGCAAAGTGCCCTTGTGAGGACGAGTGCCTAGAAAGATACTTTAAAAGACTGCATTGAGGTGATACATAAGAAGACATCCTCTACTTGAGGACTAGTTTGGACCATTGAAAAATCGCAAGTTGGTACTTAAGGGAGTTGATATCCCAGCGGCATGCATTGGTGGTCGTCTTTCTCTATGAGGACCACGAAGGGCTTGAACTTGCCCTTGCTGGGGTTGGAAGGCACCCCAGCTATGAGTATAAAAATGATAAGTTGTCATGCGGGCAAGGATGACCCATTTATGTTTGAGACTGCACTGGGGTCTCATAAGTAGAGAATGCTCGATGTTGATAAAGCAGAAGACCGATGTCTAAGTGACCAGAGATACGTTAAAGGTATGCGACTTAGCGTGTTAAAGGTTGCAGTGATGGTGGATATAAACCAGAACAAGTTGAGTAGGCTGAAGAAAAAGAGTAAACCAAAGATAAGTACAAAGAGAAACTGACATATCAGTGAAGACTGTGTTATTACTTGCACCAGCATTGTCGAGGACGATAATGGTTTTGAGTGTGGGAGAATGTCTCAGGCCGATCTTTCAGAATGGGGAATGTGCAGTGCGGAGCTCTACTGAGTGAAAAATGCATCGAGTGTAGGAACGCGCAGTATATGTTTGTTTGATTAGTGATGTGCAGTAGTAGCATGACATGCAATATGCATCAGTATTGCCGTTAGTGCATCACTGTGTAACGACATAGACGTAGAGCACTATTCAGTTAAGCAATGCCAGCGGATCAGAGGATGTTGCCTTTGAAGATTTGATTAAGAACCTCCCAGCTTGAAAGAGTCTCCACGTGTAGCGGTTGGACACACGGGGGCGCATATGGGTTAAGGCTAATTTCTTCAAGAATCACCCTAGGTGGTTCAAACCAAGTATGGTGACTCGGGGCTAGGCGAGTGAATGCCTAGGCACTGACGAATGAGTCTGGGTAGTGCTCTTCACTATGATATTCAATCATCAACTGGTCTTTGGACTAGAGGCCATAAGGTCTTGTTCTTTCAGTGACGAGGTTTTGCTATATCGTGCGCATGGAGCTGCAATACGTTTCATGACACACAAGGCTAAGGCAAAGTTTGTGCCTCTTTCGAAAGTGATAGCTAATATGAGACGGCTACGCACTAAGCGGCATGAACTACATGGAATGCACTTGATCAGCTTTCGCTAGGCAGCTGCGCACGAAGTGCTGCACATGACCAATGAAAATGATTCAGCATATGAAAACATATTGGTACACGACCTTTGTCCGTTAGGCTGGCCAACTTAGGCAGCTTGATGCATCGCAAATTTATGAAGCATTCTATGCCCATGACAAAACGATAGAAAGACTTGTGGCGGTAAGGAAGGACCATCTCGCCGCATTGGCTTATTGAAAAAAATAAGCCCATAACAATGTTTTTATGTTGAAAAAACACAATCAAGAGTTCGTCCTTAATAGAAAAACCATGACAAATGCATATATGCGGTCAGATCGAGTTGATATAATTTGAACCTGAGTTTTAGGTCGATATTTAATAACAGGGCTTAGTCCAACGGGGGCTCCACTTGTTTGGTAGGAGTGGTTAGTGCTCGTCACCTTGTGTTGGGATGTTGCAAGTTCAAAACTCAATGGTATGTTGTATAACTTGTGGGGGTCTGCAGTTTGCCCATAAAAAAAAGGTTTTAGACAATTGGTTATTAGCCATCTTGAACAGGATCCTGCAAAACATTTGCTCTCTATCAAATTGAGGCGGTGCATCAAATTTTCAGCCACTGGTTCCATCCGACAGAAAATAGTGTCCTCACTAATACCCTGTCATGCAACCCCCTATCAAATACTACATACAACTCATATCTATACTTTGGACATTGTTCAGTTGGGCATATGCACTAAAGGTTCTGATTAGAACAACACCAAAGAAAACCAGAAAAACCATGAAAGATTATCCCAGCAGTTGGAATGCTACTGATCATTTTCTGGGGTTGCTTGTTGAGGCCTATGATCCCACATCATGATTTGTGGGACCCAAATAAAGCATATGTTATCTTGTGCATATGTTCAAGTTTAAAAACGGATGGTGGGTTAGAGATTTTGCTTGGATCTGCAACACATGGTGTTACGATCATGGATCACCATTTTCATGTGGGGCTCATTATAGAAATACCGTGAGTTGCGGATCCAAGATAAACCTCCAATTCGCACTGGCATATATGGGCATGCAATTGGAAATATTGGTGATAAAGATTATTGAGATTCACAGGCATGTCCTTACAGGAGTAGCTTTTGAAGCCTAAAAGCAGAGAAACGCAACTGATGAAAGTAACTAGCCCTGAAGCCAGCAATATTAGCCAAATGACAGGCTCTCACCTGTCAGAGAAAAAAAAAAGGCAGGCAGCTGATATGAAGATTCGTCAACGATTCGAAGCTGTTATATTTGGCAGCGGAAATATCTGTGTCGACTGGCACATACCAACCAATATTCCAAAAGCTAACCAGCATGATCCATTCAAAGCAATTCAGCAATATGAAGCATCAGACCAAACAAGCAACATAAAGAATGACGATGCTACCTTCACAGAAATGGTAGAATAATCAATGAATAATCTTCATTAAGAATGTCCACTTCAAATGGTGATTCTTTCTCTGGGGCCTACAAGGTTTGGAAAGGCACGTAGAAGTTGAGCTAGAAACATGTATATATGAGAGTTGGTAGGTGAAAGAGTAAGAAAGGAAAAGAAACATGTAACGAGAATATACTACAAAATATAGTAATGCAAGAAGTGACGAGTGTTTTCCAGCCTCCCTTTTGAAATCCTTTAGATTCATCCAAAGAACATCTCCTACATTGGTAGGAAGAAGATAGCCTCAAAGGATTCCATAACTTTTGAGTTGGTGCTGTTGAGATGAGAGCCAATGACATACAATGCACAGGATGTAACTAACTGCAAAAACATTCTTAGATCTCATGTGGGCACCTTCAGCAACTATCCCTCCAATAAATACAGGGGCCTGACTTTCCAACCAGCAGTCTTTTGAACTCCTTATTAACCTCTCCAGAACGTCCCAAATCCTCTCCTGGTGCTCAATGAAGCATCCAAAAAATTGTCCCTGTTTTATTTGAGAAACACCCAAAAATGGTTCAAGCAATTACATGTCGATTTTTAGCATGTCATCTTCATCATCATCCAATGGAGGCAAACATTCTTGTGGGTTGGCGTAAAAATAGTCCTCTTCTTTGGGCCTATCTGGAATAACTAGCCTACTCCGGGGCATTCCCTTCCGATTTTCATGAATGTGATTGATGGCCAATGAGAAATTGTCCCATGACAAGGATCCACTTGTGTACTGATCAATAAGATCAACCAAGAGCTTTCTGTCCAGTAAGAATGTTCTCTTGAATCCCAAGAACCTTCCAATTTAACAATAGAGGCAGTAACAAGTTAGAAGAGCATAAAGGAGCAATGAGAATGCAAAATGAGTTCATGCTAAAGCAAAACAGGAAATACCTTCGGTGGCCTTCAACAACCTTTGCCATATTACCATCATAAGTGGGAATGAAGGCGTCACTTTCTAATGAAACCATATAATCCACTGCAGCCATTTGTGAAGAATGATTTCGGAAAGGTTTAAGATCTGAAGATGCTAATAAGATTTCCTTTCTGACCTGTCAGCCAACGTGGAAACGTGTTGCCAAGATAATCTCAGAAAATCAATGAATGATAAGAATATGAAAAATGAATCCACCTATGCAGCTTACTGCCTTAAAGCATTAAAACAATCATCGTGTGTAATAATTTACAGATGATTGCCAGCAACCAATATCAACCATAATACATTTTGATGCGTGTCTACTACTTACAATATTAGGAAACGCAGATGAAAGACTAGCCATTCTGCGTTCACCACCATATATTGCCCCAGCAGCTATGTAAATTTGAATATTTTTATCAAAATCAAGCGCCTTTAGTATAAGAGCAATTTCTTCTGGAGTCAAAGGGCAGAGGCCATCTTTTCTCTTCTGTTGAGAATCAATCACTTTCTCTTTCCACCACGGATATGCATACCTACAAGCATGTAATTAATTTTGCAAATGAGCGATATCCAAACCTGAGAACTAAAACATAGGGAGCAACAGAGTCATCAAGCTTACCGCATTTGTGTCAATTCATCCACTTCTTCATTTGTGCAACCATGAGTGCAGCCAGAAAAAGCTAACATGTCCATCTCATACCGAAGATGGAGGACCACAAATGGGCCATTTAGACGCAATTGGTTGATCACTCTTCTACCCAACTCTTCAATTTGAGAAGTGAACTGCAGTGCATGGTAGTTTACTCGACATCTCAGCTTTTGAATATCCAGAGGTAGACCATTATTAGCTAATCGAGCATCTGTTCTATTCAAATGCACAACTTTATGCTTCTTTACCAAGGGCAAGATCTATTTCACAGAAGACAATAAATGTTCTCAAGGTTAGCTTAAGAATAAACACGATGCAAGTTTAATTCAGAATATTTTGAAAAGGTTGGACTTCTAAAGAACCAACCTGATTAAGATAGTAAGAGATGTCGGACCAACTAACAGGAGGCATCGAGAAAACTGTTCCTTGCTCAGAAATTCTCTTTAACCTTGGAGGCAGCTCTTTCAGAATTCGAACTTCATCCCGTAAGGATGTTATAAAATGATCTACATCAAATATGTCTTCAAATTCACTGCAATGTATCCATGGCAATAGTTGTAAGAGATGCTTCTACCAAGGAAAGATTAAAGAGACCATCGTAAAGTGAAATCCCAAATACTGGAAACTATATTTTCTAAGTAATATAGAAAAGGCACAATCTTTCAACCTTGGGTCTGCCCAAAATGAGGTTTTGTCGAGCTCAGGTACGATTAGCGTTACATTCATGTATCTTGCAACAGCAACCATGTCACATATCTGCAGTTTTCATCACGAGAAAATCTTCAATTTCAACCACAAAAGTGAAAGTTTATAATAACAAAAAAACATATTAAATTGAACAAGCCAAACATCCAGAAGACTAACCGCAGCTCGCATCTGATTAAGACCACCATTGCACGAAACCATCAAATAACCATTGTTCTTGTAATATCCTACAGTGTCGGGAAAGACCATTCAGATTGTCACCATTTTTGCACAAAATATAATGAATAAAACCTCCAATAATAGATTATGTCCACAATGATGTTCCATATGGATGAGAAAAATCCAGCAAATGAATAAGCCGCGGCTCCACACCAATCCCAATCTTCAAAATACAGATTTTTTTATAAAAAAAGCCAGAAAATGGGAAATGCAACCAATAAAAGGAAAAACTCTTCTCAAAGCAATACGAAATCAAAACATCCAAAGAAGCGACAAATCAGTGCAACTATAACACATAATTTTAGGAAGAAGAACACTACGATCGCGTGGAGAGTTCCAATCATCAACAAGCCAAAACGCACATGGGAAAAGAACAAACAGAGAATTGGGGAAGAACTGTGAAAAAAACATACTTTTAGGAGGAAGAACAATTTTCCGACTCTCGATCAGCGAAGAATGGTCCATCTGTGACTGAGTGAAGCAAGAAGGCCATCCCTTGAGCAATATAGGCCCCCAAATGTCGCCCAATGCCGTGAGCTGAACCACACAAGTCCACAGGAGGACAGTGGTTGTTGCCCTAATCATCCAAGTCTGAAACCTTGAACGAGATATCATTGCATTCTTCAGTTTCTCAGCCTTCATCTCACCACCTTTGAGAAACACCATTTATCACCAACATCCCAAAACCATCTGAAATCTCATCAGAATCCAACATGCCATAACCCCCAACGTCAACCAGATCCCCAAATTAACTCAGAAATAAATAATAAATAAGAACTCCAATTTGTGCTTATACCCTCCCCATCTCAACAAAGTCCAATTATCACAAACCCCCGAATTAAGGAAACAAATAAAAAATGCAATGAAGAACAAAATCACCAAATAGAAAAAATATCATTAAATTTCAAAAAAGAAATTTCTGAACCATCCCCATTTCCCCTAATCAACCTTCTTTGCCACAAAAGAGGACCAAAGAAAAGAGCGAGATCCCAATGACTACAAATTCCTCAAACGCCAAATCTAATCACCCAAAACATTGCCACAACTCAAACCATCAAAATGGAAAGAAACTTCACAGCCACCCACAGATATGAAAATCCCCACACAAAAAAAGAAGGAAAAAAAAATCACCACATAAAAATGGAAACACCCAAATTACCATAAACCAGCCATAACTCACACCTCAAAACCCCCCAAAAAACAATGCCCCAACCAAATCACCAACAATCCCAATCACCAAACACCCCCACTCTCAGAAGAAGCACTCAAAACCAAAGAAAAGAGGAAGAAAAACTCAATCCACCAAAAGATATCCAAAGAAAAAAAGACAAACCCACAATGTAACAATCAACAAAAGGCAAAACCCATCAATCTGAAGACCGCCATCTTCCCAAAAAACATTCCTCTGTTTGCCCAAACACCAAATCTAGATCTCCCCTTCCTCACTGGTGTGTATGTGATTGGCTTTTAGTACATGCCTGTGAGAGGCCGACGGTGGGAAAAAGGAAGGCTCAAAGGACAATAAGGTAAGACGACGAGGGCGTTTCTGTCAGTCAACCTTTTCCGCCATGGGAGACAAAATATAGACGTTGGTTCTCTCTCACCCCTTGGGAGAGTAACTCCCTCTCTCCCTAATTTTGGTAATTACCTTAATCACTCGCAATTAGCCACGCTAATCGCTCCTCCTTCCCTTTGTTGTTTCCGGAATTGCCCTTTGGGTCTCTGGGTCCGAATTGATTGCGCCTCTGATGGACTGGGTGGGTCCGAAATAGACCAATCCGTAATCGTGGAAACACGGGTTGTGGGCCCTAGCACGTGTGGGAGGAAGGGCGTCGGTGAGCACATTCATGGCTCGGTGGGTCCCTTGGTTTTATGCACACGTGCCGACCGACAGCTGTGAGAGACGGTGAGAGGGTGAGGAGATTGGTCGGGTCCGGGTCGGTGCTTTAATGGGACCTCTCTCTAGGGGTGTAAAGTGTAAACTGCGAACGGGTTGGACTCTGTTGGGATGGTGAATACTGAATCCGACCTTTTTTCTATGACATAGTTCCCTGCCCAAGCCGGTAATCTCCAGGTGGGGCCACCGACACCTAGACCTAGGGCTGGTAAACGAGCCGAACGAACTGGGTTGTTCGGACTCGGCTCGTATGGCTTGTGCAAGCCGAGCTCAGCTCATATGGGCCTCCAACAAGCCGAGCCCGAGCTGGCTCACTTAAATAAAAAAACAATTTTTTATCAAAGGGTTCATAGTTAGAATGTAATCCCTGACTTGTTGAACACAAGTATACTGAATTTAACATGTTTTTTTAATACATATTATATATATATATATAAAAGCTATCTAAACGAAACTTTACCACACGAGCCAAGACAAACACCCTTGACTCACCATTTAAACGAACCAAACATGGAAGAGCTTGGGCCGAGCTGAACCGAGCCAAGCCACGAGTTGTTCGGTTCGTTTTATCAGCCCTACCTAGACCCCTACTAAGCCCACCAGTCAAAGGCACCTGAAAACCCGGTGAGAGTCGAACATGAGATGATGGGGTCACCACCTTCTCCCATAACCCGCTACCACTTAGAGTGAACTGAGTCCTGCCTAGTTGAGCATCACATAATCAGATTCGAATTGGAATGTAAAAAACCAATATCTACTTGTCTGGATCTAACTAGCTTAAATGGACAATCATACATACTTTTTACATGTAAACTAGATTTCAATTTGGTTTGGTTTGGGTATAAAACTCTGTATTGGATTGGAATTCGATTAGTAATTGGATGGTGCTTCTTCCATCGAATCAAATTAAACGGATTTGGATTTGGTACAGTAGCCGCCCAAATCCAACATCTCTACACCTCTTGATCGGTTCAGTGTACTCGGATCCCCGATGGCAGCTGTACGGGTCGATCTGGTGAGGTTTGACCCCAATGTTGCAAATATTGGTAGTGGATTTTCTTGGCAAGGAAAATCTTGCTGTAAATTTCAAAATTTTGATTTTGAAAATTTTGATTTTTTAGATATCATATATAATAAAACATATAAACAGTTCAACTGAGTTCTAGTCCATCCCTGACATGGATCAAACCAAGCCGATCCAGTCACACAAGGTCATGCACCCGCTTGGGAAGTTCCGGTCCTGATCTAATTGGCTTCAAAATGGATCATGCCCAGATCCATTGTCATCTTAAATGAGTTGGAACAGAGTCATGCCGACGGGAAATAGAAAATGATTTTAGCATTTATTGAATTCAGGTTTTGACATAAGAAAAGGAATAAATATGGGTTTGGAGCAGATTATGCCCCGACCAGATTCTCAAAGAATCTGGCCTACCTACCTAAGTCTGGTTATATTATAAAAACGGAGTTTGGTTTCGGGTCAACATTCAACGCAACTTTGGATTGGATAATTCAATGAGGAAGCGTGCCATACCAACACACTATTTAACTTTAGATGTAACCAGTGAAACGAATATCGGCGATATTTTGAAAAATAAAATACCCCTCGAGTGCTCAATATTTGGTCAGGTCACCATCATAATGAGTTGAAAAATTCATTTTCAATATCTTTTTTGCATTTTCTTTGTTGTGTTTTTTGCAAATTGGTCCCTTCCTTATAGTGTTTTTGCAAAATAATCCCTGCCTTTTGCCATTTTACAAATCGGGTCTCACCTTTCTCACAGTTATTGCAAATTGATGCTTCTGTCAATAGCTGTTAGTTTTGACAAGATCAAACACTGATCATAGTTAACTGGCTATGGCGGAGCCACATTTAGGCCAAGGTGGGCGCGTGCCTACCCTGACAGAAAAACCACTCAATAAGGAGTTCAGGTAGGGGTGGCCAGTGCCTACCTTGACCCAATGAAAGAAGGATCAGGGTGGCTGCTACCCTAATCTTTTCTTTTATGTGCACCCTCCCTACCCCCCCCCCCTCTCTCTCTCTCTCTCTCTCTCTCTCTCTCTCTCTCACACACACACACACACAGGAGATTGTTAGGGCTAACAAACAAGCCAAACTTGAGTTGTTTGGGCTTGGCTAGTTATGGCTACACACTTGCTTAGGAACACCAATCCAAGCTTGAGCTCTTAATGAGTTGAACTTTGTGAATCGGTCACGAGTTGACTCATTTTCTTAAAAAATAAGCATATTATCATTACAACTGTAGTGAGTTCTAAGCTCGCATTCATAGTTTAATTTTTTAACTAATACACATGTTATTTATTTATTTTATCTTTTTTTTTACCATTTTCTTATCCTTCCTAAAACTATTTCTTATATCAAGAGTAGACATATCCCAAATGTCATCATCTATACTAATCAATTATTCAGAAAATAGTCACCTAAGGCGTAGCAATTCATGTAGACAACTCTAGAGTCTACAATGTTAGTGAGACATATGAACCACTCTACAATAATATAGTTCAAACTAGTCCAGACTATGGACTTCCAATCACTATAGCTTTGCTCACCGGTTATAAACTAGAGAGCCCAATATAATATGTTCATTGATAGCTAGCCGAAGAGCCAAAAAGACTATACTTGACCTAAAGTGTTTAAGGAGCTATACCAGACCCCAAAGTTTGTTGTTCATGTTACTTCCTACATGTGTCAAATATGTTATGTCTTAACTCTTCAAGGTTACCTAAGAATTTCTCAAAATCTCAGGTACTTGTGAAGTGCACACACCTCTAACAAAACTGTAGACCATGTCCTTCCTGGTAGAGTTTATAACTCTCTCTATATTGTTACCTTAGGTGTATTATTCATTTTCTTTTTCAGTGTTAGTGTGTTATACAATTTTAAATGTATATTTACTAACTAGTGTTCAACATGTAATCACATTAACACAGTAATAGTTCTAGGGATAACAATTTATCATAGTGACATATTATAATAATTCATATCATGACATGATGACCCTTCCCAAGATACAAGCATGTCATTATCAGAACAAACCCTTGTTTTAAGAAATTTGAAACTCTATTTTTTTTCCATAATATATTACATGTATCAAACAAGTACATTCATAGTATAATTTACATCAAATACCAACATTTTTATTTAAAGGCAAGTACTTGGATAACATGTAATAAGATTCAAAAGCCGTACACATCTTTTCAAAGAGCCTCAAATTTCAGATACGTTATAAATTCCTAAGCTTGCATCTAATTAATCTATTTACATGCATAAAGTAACTAGCATATGCAAATTGCAAGAGTACAAGGAATCAAAACTTATATCCGTAACAAGATGCATTTACATAAAAACATTATATTTGATTATCTAGGGTGTCATTTATGAATGCCATTTACCTTGAAAGCAAGAATGGATACCTCACCCTGCAGTCCCTTCTCTCATAGTCATCGGGTATGTTTAATACATAAAGACTCATTTACCAGACCGACATTTCCTTTAAATTTACAAAATTATCAAACTATCCTTCATAAAGATAGTCTGTTAGACCTCATTTTTTATGTTATGTGTTTGACCATAAAAATATGACAAGCAGATTTCTCCCAATGTTCCGATTCTAATGCACTATTCCTCACCCGATTCTAAGTTCAGATTGAAGAGTTGTGTCCGTTTTACCGATGTAGGTAGAACAAAGGCAAAATGGTTATTTTACCTCTCAAATGAGTCTGAATCTAGATAACAGAACCGCGAAGGATGCTTTCGATTTGCTGGGTCAATTTTCCAGTTTTGGTTTCGATCTGATCCTGATCTGCATCTTCTACATACACTGATAACATGTATAGGTAGAATTTACTTGCTACTCCTAACCATTTAAGCTAGATTGGCCTACTGGTTAGAAGTAGTTTCCTTTTTCACTACAAGGAAAACGCTAATTAGCGACAATAATTTGTGACAGAAATAATCTGTCATAAATTAACGACGGATTAACAAGAGAAAGATATTTGTCACTAACCTTTACGAAATTAGCGATAGAAACCAATCTGTCGCTCATTAGCGATGGATAATTGATGAAATGCTTTCCGTCGCACTATCCGCCGTAACTTAGCGACAAATCAGCGACAGAACCTTTATGTCGCTAGGTCATCGCCAAATAAGCGACGACCTAGCGATGATATTTGACCGTCGCTAATTTTCTCGTAAATCTCTAATCAGAACCCTTTCTTTCTATTACATGTTTCGTCTCTCCCACCCGACGCAATTCTTCTCCGCCGCCCTTCGCCCCCGGTCCGCTGCCCATCGCCCTCTCGACCGTCGACCCACGGCCGTCGCCCGACGCTTCCCCTTCGCCGACCTCCGGCGCCCTTCTCAGCACGCACAATCGGCAAAATCCTACGAGCAGAGCCACCACCGCTATCGTCGACACACCGACGAAGTCTCGGTCATGGTCCTCTATGCCATCCCTGTCGCCGCTGTCTTTCTTAGCGTCTCCCAGGTAAACCCTACAACCCCCTATCGCCTTTTTCCCCTTTCTTTCGGGATCGCCGGCAGGGGGTGGCCCCCTGCGTTGTTTGATTTCTCTGGCAGAGGGTGGCATCCCCTGCCTCGCTTGTTTTCTGGCAGGGGGTGCCCCCCCTGCCTTACTTTTTTTTTGGTAGGGGGGTGGCCCCATGTGTTGTTTGATTTCTTCAGCAGGGGGTGGCACCCCCTGCCTCGCTTGTTTTCTAGCAGGGGGTGGCCCCCTGTCTTAATTGTTTTTCGGCAGGGGGTGGCCCCCCTGCCTTGCTTCTTCTTTGGCATGGGGTCCCCCCTGTAAACACCCCAAATTTTCACTCACCTCCCCAACATTCCCACTAAGCATCAGCATCCAGCCTCTGAAATTGTCGGAGGGCAAAATGGTCATTTTCTGAGCCCGGACCTTACGGAAGTCTAAATTTCATCTGCAACTCTCAAAATTTCTCTATTTTTAACTCAGATGTTCAAAATTTTATCCCTGACAGAAGACAGGAATCCCCAAGTCTTGGTTCAAGATTATATTGCATAAGACATGACATTGCATATCATTGCATGAGCATCTCATATCACTGCACTGCACCGCATGTCATTTCGAGGTCCAGAACTCTTGATTTCAAAATTTTCAATCCAGATTTGAGTTTCAACTCTTTCCAAAATTGATTTCAAAACCCTGGGTCTTCAAAATTATCAATTCTTCCCATTTTACCCCTAGGACTCTGAATTTCAAAATATTTCCTCAGGAAAACGATCTGGATAGTTTTCAATATGGATTTCAATCACTTCACCTCAGATTTTGCCCTTTTGACAATTTCAAATATCTTCCTTTTACAAAATTGCCTTACAGGGGCAAACTCTTTTCAAAAATTTCTGTTTTATCAATTAGTCCAGATTTTATGAAAATGCCAAAAAGAGGTTGTTGTCTTATCCTTATTTTAATAAGGAAGCAATATGGGACCCACACTGAGGCGGTGTCACATAAGCTTTTCTTTTGAAAAACCTGAATTTTGAAAAACCCAAAAATATAGGAGCCTTGTCCCCTGGATTGGTGCCACTTGTCCTTTCTCTCTCCTCCCATTTACCTGCCATGTGTCAGCATAGGGTTCACCTAGAGGTGGTGCCACATGTCACCTTCTCTCTTTTGCCATCCTTTGACACGTGTCAGTGTGGGGCCACCTTAAGATGCCGCCACATGTCATTAGACATCCTCTTCATTTTATGCCACGTGTCAATGTCTACCATCTTCACCCTGTGCCATGTGTCATTCCAAGGTCACCATGAGATGCCGCGTGTCATGTGTTCTTCTGTTCAGAAAAAGTAGAACTTGTCTCCCCTGAGGTGGCACCATTTGAATTATGTCTCCTGCAAGTGACGCATGTCAATCTCTCCTTTCCTCAGGAAAAGCAAGCGACACGCGTCAATCTCTGCTCCTTTCAGAAAAAGCAGATGACACATGTCTCCCTCCTATTTTTCTCAGAAAAGTAGATGACACATGTCATCTCCAGCTTCCTTCAGAAAAAGTAGAAGACACATGTCACTCTCTGCTTTCTTCAGAAAAAACAAGTGACACATGTCACCCTCTGCTCTTCTCAGAAAAAGCAAGGGACACGTGTCTCTCTCTGCTTTCTTCAGAAAAAGCAAGTGACACATGTCACTTTCAGCCTCCTTCAGAAAAAGCAACAATTCAAATATTCAAACTCCAGGCTGAGGTGGCGCAAATCCTGAAGTCTCCTCCCTAAATTCATTTTTTGAGATGGTGCCATGTGTCCCTTTCCCTCCCTCTTGCCACATGGCATTGTAGGAGCCACCCTGAGGTGGCGCCACATGTCCACCCTTCATTCCTCCAGGGCCAACCTCCATTTAAAATTCAAATCCCCCTCTGAGGTGGCGCCATCTGAAGAACCTCCTCCAGCAAGCTGACACTTGTCAGGTATGGAACCATCCTGGACCGCCACATGTCCAGATCTCCTTTCATTAGAAAAAAGTAGAATTCAAACTCCTCTGAGGTGGCACCTTCTGAGCCCACTGCTCTGTTCTTCTGGTGAATCATCCGAAGCCCGGATCGAAGGACGAACGAAGCTCGTGATAGCCGCCCCTTTCAAGAGCTTCTACGCTGTGTAACAAAGCAAGGTGTGATTGTATGTGTGATTTCCTCAATTCTTTATATTTCCCAATGTTTTCCAACTCATTAGGCCTTTTTCAAAATATCTTTTTTTTCCACAAGATCTTTTTTTCTCAAACCCTGGATGATTTTCTCAAATATCCCATTTCTTTCAAAACTCCAGGTGATTTTCCATTCTACCTTTTCACTGGATCTTGAATTTCCAGCTGCATTTTTATCCTGCCTGCAATTTTCCAAAATCATATGTTTTCTCTCATTGGATTTTCAATCCTTTTTGCAAAATTCTTCATCTTATTTTCCTTATGCATACCTTGATTATTATGGTGGAAATTGTTTACCCACTTGCCTTCTCCTTATTCTAAATCCATTTGCGAATTTTTTTTCCAAGAGATATCTCTTTCCTTCAAAATGGTATTTTTCCTCGTGGTTGACGACCTCACCTAGGTAACAAGGCACATTTTCCGTTGTTATTTCTCTTACAAAGGATGACAACACAATTGTCGTGACTTCAGCGACGACTCCATCCCTAGTAATGGGATATTCTTCCAATTGTCCACCATATAATTTTCTTCCCAATCCAAAAATTTCCTCAGAGTCTAATCAAGACTTTATCCTGCAGAGAGCCTTCGCAGCATTTGATGGTTCAGACAAGGTCAGGGAAGACGACCACACCAATTCAGCGTATCAGCTACTCATCAACATCAGAAGGAGAGATGAATTCACCAAAGTCAGACAAAGACCAAGAGCAACCAGAAGATGACGGTATAGATCCTCAGATGTACGCGATGTTTCAGAAAATGATGGAGAGGATGATGAGTGAGCAGGCTGGCACCAGCTCAGACAAAAATCCATTCAGTCAGAAAATTAGAGATCGTGTGGCCAATAAATCAACCAAGGAGCATGTTCAAGATACTTCGGACGAAGAAGAATCAGCAGATGATACCGAGGAAGAATGTGAGATCATTCATGGAGCAACTCGCAAACCAAAGGGCCAAGCAATAGAAAAACCGCTTCAAGCACAGTTAAAAGAAATGGCCAAGATAGTCAAAGATCTACAGGTTCGGGATAAGGGCAAGAAAGTCTTCACTAGCGAGGACTTCTATGATAGCCTCGAAGGGGATGAAGATCTGGAGAACCTTCCTTGCAAGTTCATCAAATTCGATGGTTCTGGTGATCCCAAAGCCCATCTCGCCATGTTCTTCGCCGAATGCTCAAAATTCAAGAGAGACAATAGGGCCCTATTTCTCTGTTTTCCTCGTAGCTTAGAAGGCACTGCCGCCAAGTGGTACTCCGAGCATATCAATCCAATCGAGCTACGAGAATTCGATAAGGTGGTCAATCTATTCATCGAGCAATTTCTGTCCAATACTGAAGCGCTACCAACGTTAAATCACCTCTGTAATCTAAAGCAGGGAGATAGTGAAAAAGCCAAGGGCTTCATTCGCAGATGGAGAGAGACCTGCAACAAAATGAGGGATCCTATATCAGAGAGGCATGCTTTATCGCTGATCCTGAACAACTTCTCACAACCTTTGAGAAGTCTTATCTCCACCTCGCCTTCCAAGTCTTTTATAGAGATTACCGAACGAGCCGAGTGGCTCGAGATGGGGTTGGAGAATGGTGTCTACGATGGTATCACCCTCGTCAAGAACAATCTAGATCCAAAGAAAAAGGCAAATTTCACCTCCTCCGCCAATATCAGCCGCAATGATAACAAAAGTAGTAAGGGCAACCATGCGGATCGAGAGGAAAGACAGAATAGCAAGCTATCTCAGCCCAACTTTCCACAAAAGGAAAAGATAAAGCATGAAGGTTGGAGTAGTGATCGAGTGTTCACTTTTCTCAAACAAACACTCGAAGAAGCCCTTGAATTCATGCTGACTAAGAGATTAGTGAAGCTCCCAAAGGCCACAACTCCTCCCACCATCATGGGAAGGTTTAAGAATCAGTTTTGCGAATTCCATCGGGCAGTGGGGCATGACATTGATCATTGTTTTGTCTTCAAAAATATTGTTCAAGATTGCATTGACAAGAGCCTCCTTGCTGAAGCTGAAGAAGAAGACGAACTGGCCATCCTGACCAAGCCTTTCCCAGATCATTCAGAAAATTGATGATGCCAAAGTTTCCTGCTTTCTTCCTTTCGTTTTGCCAGTCACCTCGTAGGGGCAAGTTCGCCCAGTTTTTGCAACCTTTTGGTCGAATGCTTATAAATATGCAGTCTTTTTGTTATCAGTTCTGCTTATCAATAAAATGTCAATTTTCTTCATCCAATACTTCTTTCTTTTTCCCCATTAGGGCACCTGTTTTCGTTTTGAAGAATCTTCTTTGCCCATTCTTTTCAAGACGAGGGGCAATTTATGAGAGAAATGAAATTACCTATGAGGGTTTTTCAAAAGTCGTGAAATTTTTGAAAATTTTCTATAAACATCTTCGTTATGATCACCCCAAAAGTTTAATATTTCGGTTCAATCTTTTTCAAAATTCAACCATCGCGGTGATCTTCTTTTCTTAAATTGGTTTTGAACCATTATCTTTTGAAATCAACCCTTGTGTTGATTTTCTTTCCAAAATTATTGTTAAACCAAGTTGTTTTCAAAATCAACCCTCATGATGATCTCTCTTCAAAATCAACCCTCGTGTTGATTCCCCTTTCAAAGATCAGCTCTCACGCTGATCATTCTTTAAAATCAACCTTGTAGTTGATTTCCTTTCCCAAAATGATTCCTCACTTGCAAAATAACATTTCCCTTTTACTTTAAAGATCCCATGTGCAAACACTTTCTCACTTCTCATTTTGCTCTTATCATTTCAAAGGGATAATATAATTTTTTTTCCTTTCCTCGATTTTTAAGCATCAAAAAAATTTGCCAATAGTTTGGCACCATTTTATTTGCGACTCCTTCCTTTTCATAAATATGTCTCTTGTAAGGAACGATCTTGAGGACGTCTCTCAATCAAGAAGCATGTCACCTTATTCCTCGATTATCCTTCTCTGTATTCAAAATTTTCCTCCCTAGTTACACTGGGGCATTTTTTTTAAAAATCTATCTTTACCTCAAAACATTCTGTAGGCAGGCAGGATAAACCAACTTCTCATTTTGCATGCACCCACTTGCATTAATTTTGCATTCATTTACATTTCATGTGCATTTGCATTTCATTTTGCATCAATTCTGCGTCCATTTTCATTTCCCTTCAGGTTAAGCGATAAACCTGAGTTTTCCCCTTCAGGTTAAGGGATAAACCTGAGATTTTCCCTTCAGGTTAAGGGATAAACCTGAATCATTTTCCATGATTTTTCAATTTTTATTCATATCCCCGTTCAGGATAAGGGGTTAATCCTGAAAATCAGACCACATACATCTAAATATGATGGTCTTTTTCATTGCAAGTCAAGTAATCCAGTCCTCGAACTGGCCATTCTCAAAACTTTCAATCCCAGCTCTCGCGCTATCAATTTTCAAAAATTCAATCTTCTGATTAAAGATTTTCCTTTGAGATTCGAGCCTTGACTCGAACTTTCCTGCTTTCCTTCGAAGATTTGAGTTTTAACTCAAGTTTTCTTTCCTTCAAAATCTAAACTTTCCAGTTTCCTTTTGAGATTCGGGCCTTGACTCGAACTTTCCAGCTTTCCTTTGAAGATTTGAGTTTTAACTCAAGTGTTCTTTCCTTCAAAATCTGAACTTCCCAGTTTCCTTTTGAGATTCGAGCCCTGACTCAAACTTTCCTGCTTTCTTTCGAAGATTTGAGTTTTAACTCAAGTTTTCTTTCCTTCAAAATCTGAACTTCTCAGTTTTCCTTTGAGATTCGAGCCCCGACTCGAACTTTCCCACTTTCCTTTGAATATTTGAGTTTCGACTCAAAAATCTGAATTGGCCTAGTTTTTCCTTTGAAGATTTGGGTTTCGACCCAAACTTTATCTCCTTAGAAACCAAACTTCCTAGCTTTCCTTCGAAGGCTCGAGTTTCGACTCGAATCTTCCATCTTTCCTTGTAAAACCTGAGTCCTGATTCAAATGGTATTTCAAAACCAACTTTTGAGTTAGGCTTACCTTCAAAATCCAGCCTTATGTCAGGACTTACCTTCAAAATTGAGTACCATCGTCAGGGATGTGTCAACTCGGATGTCAAGCGATCTCTTTTACTAAGGATTTCAAGAACACTTTGTCAATCAATTATCTGTTGATTTCAGAATTTTATTGCATAAATCTTTACCTCAGTTTACCTTCAGTATTACTTTCAAAAAGGCAAAGCTTTTGTGAAGAAGGATTCAAAATCCAAATTCTTTCTATTGGCCAACCAAAAGGATGAAGGATAAATCCTTGATATGGCCAGAAAAGAAGATTCAATGTTTTGCAAAGCCATAGATGATTGATATTGATCGCAGTCAATGGCACATCTCTAAAGATTATTCTTGTAAAGACGAGGCAGTGGAAATATCCTGAGCGCTAGAAAAAAAGAGAATTCATCCAAGCCCTGTCTCCTCAAAATTACCTAAGCTGCAATTAAATATCCGCAAAAGGGATCTCTCACTTGTCGTCAAGATGAAGGCAAATTAAGCGAATAGACCCCCGGGGCCAAAGAAGATTTGAAACATCTCCAAGATGACGGAGTTTGTGACGGATCCTTCCAGGGAAAGTCCAAAGCACTGTCGAGATGAAGGCAGATGCGATGAACCTCCCGACAATCCCTAAAAGATATTTAATTTCAGCTATTACCCAAAGATCTCCAAGCCAATGAGCCAATATCATCTACATGACCCCTGAGACAAAGAAGGATCGAAACATCTCCAAGTTGACGGAGTTTGTGACGTACCCTTTTCAAAAAGAGAGCAAGAGAGGAAAAAGAAAGAGAGAAAAAAATCAGAACACCTCCAAAATGAAGGAGAATGTAGCAAAAACCCAAGAGAGCCAAAAAGAGTGCATAAAGACTATCATGAGAGAAGTCCTCAGGATATCAAACTGCCAGATCTATCAAGAATCCTCTTTAAATTTGTGAAATTCTATTATCAATACTCTTTCATCAACTGCTTTCACAATAGTAAATTCTCTTTCATGTTCATATCAAGGAAATTGATAGCTTCCTTGAAGAAGGTCAATCGCAAGTAATTTGGATTCCCAATCTCGATTCTATGAAGTGAATCTCGTTTGGAGGTAATACTTCAGGTAGAAAAGAAGGAATATTTTCACAACAATGAGCATCATTTTCAATTACTTTGAATCAACAACAAATTCTCAACATTTTGACAATATTTTCTAGCTATCCTGACGTTAAGTGAGAGCTTGAGGTCCATATTAATGCATCTTGACCCCTTCGAGAGATTTTCCTTTGTCATCTTTCACATTGTTGAAAGATTAGCCTTATCTCCGAAAGGATAGCCTTTTTCATCTTTCACGTTGTTGAAAGATTAGCCTTCTTTCCGAATGGATTACCTTTTATCATCTTTCGCATTGTCGAAAGAATCACCTTGTTCCTTTGGATCGCCTTTATCATCTTTCGCATTGTCGAAAGAATCGCCTTGTTCCTTTGGATCACCTTTATCATCTTTCGCATTGTCGAAAGAATCGCCTTATGCCTTTGGATTACCTTTGTCATCTTTCACATTGTTGAAAGATTAGCCTTATCTCCGAAAGGATAGCCTTTTTCATCTTTCACGTTGTTGAAAGATTAGCCTTCTTTCCGAATGGATTACCTTTTATCATCTTTCGCATTGTTGAAAGAATCGCCTTATGCCTTTGGATTACCTTTGTCATCTTTCACATTGTTGAAAGATTAGCCTTATCTTCGAAAGGATAGCCTTTTTCATCTTTCACGTTGTTGAAAGATTAGCCTTCTTTCCGAATGGATTACCTTTTATCATCTTTCGCATTGTCGAAAGAATCACCTTGTTCCTCTGGATTGCCTTATCATCTTTCGCGTTGTCGAGAGAATCGCCTTGTTCCTTTGGATTGCC
The DNA here is from genome assembly GCF_984573655.1 of Nuphar pumila. NCBI lineage: Eukaryota > Viridiplantae > Streptophyta > Magnoliopsida > Nymphaeales > Nymphaeaceae > Nuphar > Nuphar pumila. The sequence goes on along the minus strand of NC_143256.1, from coordinate 24,934,362 downwards.
TTTGTCATCTTTCGCGTTGTCGAAAGAATTGCCTTGTTCCTTTGGATTGCCTTATCATCTTTCGCGTTGTCGAAAGAATCGCCTTATTCCTTTGGATCGCCTTATCATCTTTCGCGTTGTCGAAAGAATCACCTTATTCCTTTGGATTGCCTTTTGTCATCTTTCGCGCTGTCGAAAGAATCGCCTTGTTCCTTTGGATTACCCTTATCATCTTTCGCGTTGTCGAAAGAATCGCCTTATTTCTTTGGATTGCCTTATCATCTTTCGCGTTTTCGAAAGAATCACCTTATTCCTTTGGATTACCTTTTGTCATCTTTCGCGTTGTCGCAAGAATCGCCTTGTTCCTTTGGATTACCTTTGTCATCTTTCGCGTTGTCGAAAGAATTGCCTTGTTCCTTTGGATTGCCTTATCATCTTTCGCATTGTCGAAAGAATCGCCTTGTTCCTTTGGATTACCCTTATCATCTTTTGCGTTGTCGAAAGAATCGCCTTGTTCCTTTGGATTGCCTTATCATCTTTCGCATTGTCGAAAGAATCACCTTATTTCTTTGGATTACCTTTTGTCATCTTTCGCGTTGTCGAAAGAATCGCCTTATTCCTTTGGATTGCCTTATCATCTTTCGCGTTGTCGAAAGAATCACCTTATTCCTTTGGATTGCCTTTTGTCATCTTTCGCGTTGTCGAGAGAATCGCCTTATTCCTTTGGATTACCTTTGTCGTCTTTCGCGTTGTCAAAAGAATCGCCTTTCTCCTTTGGATCACCTTTGTCATCTTTCGCGTTGTCGAAAGAATCGCCTTATTCCTTTGGATCACCTTATTCATCTTTCGTGTTGTCGAAAGAATCGCCTTGTTCCTCTGGATTACCTTTTTCATCTTTCGCGTTGTCGAAAGAGTCACCTTACTCCTTACCTTATTCATATTTCACACTGATGAAAAATTCACCGGATCATCTTGATCATCTTCCAAAATTGCCTCTTACAATTCCATTTCCGTCGCCTCGTTCCATCTTCAAGAAAAGTTGTCTTATTCACCTTCCAATATTCCAACTTCCGCCCAATCAGGATAAGGGTATAAACCTGAGCCTCATTCAAAGAGGTATTCCATTTTTCGCCCGATTAGGATAAGGGTACAAACCTGAGCCTCATTCAAAGAGGTATTCCATTTTCCGTCCGATCAGGATAAGGGTATAAACCTGAGCCTCATTCGATGAGGTATTCCATTTCCCACCCGATCAAGATAAGGGTACAAACCTGAGCCTCATTCAAGGAGGTATTTCATCTTCCGCCCGATCAGGTTAAGGGTATAAACTTGAGTCTCATTTCTATGAGATATCTCATTCCCCAATCTGGTCAAGGGTTAAAACCTGAGCTTCGTTCCATGCGAGGTATTTCTGTCCCATCCAGGTTAAGGGCAAAAACCTGAACTTCGCTCTCATAGAGCAAAACTTTCTTCTCCATTCTCCATTTCATATCTACCATCTTCCTCGGGCTAATTTCCTCACACCCAATCAGATCCTTCTAACTGGGGCATTTTTTTATATATATAGCCCAAATTTGGTGTGTTTTTCTTTGCCACTAAGCTCAGCCACGAGCTGGCTTAGTAGCAAAGAGGGGCATCTGTAAACACCCCAAATTTTCACTCACCTCCCCAACATTCCCACTAAGCATCAGCATCCAGCCTCTGAAATCGACAGAGGGCAAAATGGTCATTTTTTGAGCCCGGACCTTACGGAAGTCTAAATTTCATCTGCAACTCTCAAAATTTCTCTATTTTTAACTCAGATGTTCAAAATTTTATCCCTGACAGAAGACAGGAATCCCCAAGTCTTGGTTCAAGATTATATTGCATAAGACATGACATTGCATATCATTGCATGAGCATCTCATATCACTGCACTGCACAACATGTCATTTCGAGGTCCAGAACTCTTGATTTCAAAATTTTCAATCCAGATTCGAGTTTCAACTCTTTCCAAAATTGATTTCAAAACCCTGGGTCTTCAAAATTATCAATTCTTCCCATTTTACCCCCAAGACTTTGAATTTCAAAATATTTCCTCAGGAAAACGATCTGGATAGTTTTCAATATGGATTTCAACCACTTCACCTCAGATTTTGCCCTTTTGACAATTTCAAATATCTTCCTTTTACAAAATTGCCCTACAGAGGCCAACTCTTTTCAAAAATTTCTGTTTTATCAATTAGTCCAGATTTTATGAAAATGCCAAAAAGAGGTTGTTGTCTTATCCTTATTTCAATAAAGAAGCAATATGGGACCCACACTGAGGTGGTGTCACATAAGCTTTTCTTTTGAAAAACTTGAATTTTGAAAAACCCAAAAATATAGGAGCCTTGTCCCCTGGATTGGCGCCACTTGTCCTTTCTCTCTCCTCCCATTTACCTACCATGTGTCAGCATAGGGTTCACCTAGAGGTGGCGCCACATGTCACCTTCTCTCTTTTGCCATCCTTTGACACGTGTCAGTGTGGGGCCACCTTAAGATGCCGCCACATGTCATTAGACATCCTCTTCATTTTATGCCACGTGTCAATGTCTACCATCTTCACCCTGTGCCATGTGTCATTCCAAGGTCACCATGAGATGCCACGTGTCATGTGTTGTTCTGTTCAAAAAAAGTAGAACTTGTCTCCCCTAAGGTGGCACCATTTGAATTATGTCTCCTGCAAGTGACACATGTCACTCTCTCCTTTCCTCAGGAAAAGCAAGCGACACGTGTCAATCTCTGCTCCTTTCAGAAAAAGCAGATGACACATGTCTCCCTCCTATTTTCTCAGAAAAGTAGATGACACATGTCATCTCCAGCTTCCTTCAGAAAAAGTAGAAGACACATGTCACTCTTTGCTTTCTTCAGAAAAAGCAAGTGACACATGTCACCCTCTGCTCTTCTCAGAAAAAGCAAGGGACACGTGTCTCTCTCTGCTTTCTTTAAAAAAAGCAAGTGACACATGTCACTTTCTACCTCCTTCAGAAAAAGCAACAATTCAAATATTCAAACTCCAGGCTGAGGTGGCGCAAATCCTGAAGTCTCCTCCCTAAATTCATTTTTTGAGATGGTGCCACGTGTCCCTTTCCCTCCCTCTTGCCACATGGCATTGTAGGAGCCACCCTGAGGTGGCGCCACATGTCCACCCTCCATTCCTTCAAGGCCAACCTCCATTTAAAATTCAAATCCCCCTCTAAGGTGGCGCCATCTAAAGAACCTCCTCCAGCAAGCTGACACTTGTCAGGTATGGAACCATCCTGGACCACCACATGTCCAGATCTCCTTTCATTAGAAAAAGTAGAATTCAAACTCTTCTGAGGTGGCACCTTCTGAGCCCACTGCTCTGTTCTTCTGACACGTGTCAAACACCTTTTGAGGTGGCGGCATTCCAGAGCTCCCACTTGGCTTCATTTTTATTTTTATTTTATTTAAAATAAAAGTAGCCCACCATGAGGTGGCGCCACCTGAGGGCTCCCTACAAAAGGCAAATTTTGAATTTCAAACCCCAGGTAGCACCCTCTGAGGTGGCGCCATCTGGGAGCTTCCTGCAGAGAAAATCAAGCAGACCCAAATTTTGAAAAATTTCAAATCCTGCTGAGGTGTCTCACCCACAAATTTCCTATTTTATTTTCTAAAAAAAAACAAAATAGCACCCCTGAGATGGCGCCACATGGAGGGATTAGATTGAGCCTGTTTGAAATTCAAATTTTTCAGAAAAATTCTATAAAAACAAGGGCTCACGCCCAGCCTAGGAGACCATTTTTTGAGAGCTTCTTTTGGACTTTGAAATTCAACCTAGAGTGCCTTCAGAACACGATTTTGAACCTTGGAATTCACGCCCCCCTTGGGCTCAGTGGAGAAGGTGCAGTGAAGTTCGTGCAGTGGCCAAGTCGATTCAAGCATAGGTCGATTTTGGTGAATCATCCGAAGTCCGAATCGAAGGACGAACGAAGCTCGTGATAGCCGCCCCTTTCAAGAGCTTCTACGCTGCATAACAAAGCAAGGTGCACCTCTTTTCCTCTTGATTTGATTTCATAATTCGATTCGGGAGTCGTTTGAAGAAAGAGCTCATCCGAGAGATGGATTGAGCTATTCTCATAAAACGACATATATAAAAATACATGATTATGATTCCTTGATGATTTTAGCATTCATGCATTTAGCTAGATTTAATTTGCATTTTATTTCATCAATTTAGCATGTTTCATGAATTAATTAGGATTAGTTTAGCATTTATTTCAATTCTGCTCATTTTCAGTAGTTCTCTGTTTTTGTCAGTCAGTCCACACGTTATTTCATGCATGTAATTTTTATTAAAAATTTCGAAAAAATCAAGGAATGCGCCCTTAGGTATCCCTAGAAATGTGCAAAAAATTCGGAAGCATTTGAATTCGTTTACTGTGGTAAACGTTCAAAAAGGTAAGGCGGGTTTTACTACTCGGGATGCATTTTAAAATATCTTTTTCGACTTGTAAAATCGATATCTCTCTCATGGGAGATCCAATTTTCAATACAAAAGATGTTCTGAACTCGGGAGGATGTCTAGTTGTTAACCGGATTTTATCAGAGTTTTCTTTTTTTTTTATATATCTGACAAAATCCGAGAGTTGGGGACATGTGTCAGAGCCGGATTTGGGCCTCTGAGACTTTGGATCGACTTAGGTCGACGAGTTCTCTTTGGGTATTGTTCCAAATCCAAAACTGTAAAAAGTCAATGTTATGTTCGAGATGTCTTCTGTTTGCAGCTAAAATCTTGTGATTTTTAGAACAGTTGTGATACCTATTTCGGATTTTTTTTGTCAGTCCCCTGTTTTGCCACATTTGTCTGTTCTGTCAATTTAGGAATGAAAAGTTATATTTTTATCCATGTTTATGTTGATCAAATGCCAAAGTCATGAACATTAAAGTTGTCCATGTAGGTGTCGTGAGTAGCTCTGTTAAATATCAGAAATTTCCATAGCTGTTTTATATTTTTTTAGCATTTTATATTAAATTAGGTCAATTTTGCCTCCATCAAAACCAAATCCTTGTTACCGAACTCACCATGGCTCAAATTCTGAGGCTGTAAAAACAAAAAATGTTCCATTTCGGGAAATATATCAGAAGTTTTCATGGTGTAAATATTGCATTATCATATTAAGCATTGCATTTTGTTCGGGTCCATAGGCAAAATCCACCCTTTTTAGGACTTTCTTTAAATTTTAGCATTCAAATCATATCATTTCGTGATTTTTAGCATTCTAGGCTGTTTATCAGAGTAGGTAAATGCTTCATACCGAATTTGGTATAATTTAGAATTCATTTGAGGCTTGATTTAGCCATAATATCAAAACAGGGCCCCGCGGGACCCTGATCCAAGCGAAACACAAGCGAAATTCATCATTTTGGATAAATTGCAAAATGTCAAATTCTGATTTTACAGTCCTAATATGTTTAGCGGTATGTCATCATGCCTCATCATGCATTTCATCATCATTTGATTCAATTTGAATTTCAAAATCTCAATTTTACCAAGTTTTCCTTCAAAAAACCCTGATTTTAAAGGTGTAACTTTATAATTAGGGGTATTTTAGTCATTTTGACCACAATTTCGAATTTCAAACTATTTTCTACTGAATTTCCTGCATTTACATTATTTCAAATATCAAGAAAGCATGAGAATAGGGTTTATATCCAATTAAATCCAATAATTTCATAATATTATTGGAAAATCTTGGAAAAACCCACATATTTGAGCTAACCTTATTTCAAGTTTGGCAGGAACATTCAAAAGAAGGAGCTGAAGTCTGCAAATTTTTTTTATTTCATTTATTTAGTGATGTAATAATGTAAATCTTGGAATAAGATTTTAATTTCCTACTTAGACTAAGATGCATATCATGTAGTTTGAATTGATGCAATATCATGTTTCTATGATTCATGCATTTTATTTCAAAAGCACTATGGATGTTCACGAATGGCACGTGCACCAACTCTTAGGGAGTTGATGAACTCGGTGGAATCCATATTTACGGTCCTAGTCGGAATATGGACGAGACCCAGATCCATCATCTTTCTACTAGTCACATTGAGCCTACACTCTTAGGCTATCTTAAAATGCACATCATATTTCTAATATTTTCAAAGTATTGTGCATTAAATCAATTAAACTCTGAACTTATTCATGGCCACAGTCAGAATATGTGAAGGATTTATTTTGACTTAATACACATTTTTCCAACAAATTTCTTAGAAAATTTTCCAAAATGCATTCATTCACTCATATCATTTGCATCATGAAATCCTTGGTTTTCCCATGATTTTCTTAAGAAAACTTCATTATCAAAGAAATCGATTTCTCAAGAAACTATGAGTATTTTCCAAAATCGGTTTTCCCAAGTCAAGTGTTCACAGTTTTCCATGGAAACTAGTCTCTCAAGAAACTTCTAAGTTGGATTTCCAAAATCAAAGTTTTCCATCAATTTTCCTTGGAAAATGTTATTTTCTTAAGATTTTCAAAAGGAGTCTTCCAAACTTTCTCGAGAATCAAAAATCAATTTTCAAAGGGGTTTAAGGCTAAGATTCCCAGGATTTCAATTTCCCAAGTTCAGTTTTTCTTCTTAAATGAGTTTTCCTATAAATTTTCCATCATTTTCCTAAGAAAATCCTCAAAGTCAGAGTTTTCCTGAGAAGTGTTTCCCTTTTTTAAATGTTCACCTTTTCTCAAGAATCACTTCTATTTTCCCGAGATTTTCAACCATTCATGATTTTCCCACAACTTTATGAACTTTCCCGAGATTTCAAACCTTTTTCATCTGAGTTTTCTTGAGAAATTGATTTCTATCATTTGCCTTAGAACTATTTCCAACTCCAAAGCATTTTCCTAGCATGCATCATGTTTTTCAACTTGCATTTTCCAAAAGCTCATAGCACATGCCTGAATTATCTGTGCATTTAGGATAAAACATAATTTCGATGATTTAACTAAGTCAAGCACAATTTTGTTCCTTGGTTCGATTACCCCTGTTAAAGGTGGCAGGAACGGTCGAACCTCGTACCGACAGGTCGAGCCCCATCCCATGGATTTTCCCGCAATTTTCAAAACGGAGGCGAGTATTTCAAAACAATTTCCAAAATCTGGTCAAGTTTGAAGCGCGAAAGCGTTTCCCTCTTTCTCTTCCGCAAGGAAGGGAAGACTGGAAAAATTTTGCGACGATAACCCCCCCCCCCCCCCTACCTCTTTTTTTTTTGGTAGGAGGTGCCCCCCCTGCTTTGCTTGATTTCTCCGACAGGAGGTGACACCCCCCTGCCTGGCTTGTTTTCTGGCAGGGGGCACCCCTTGCTTTACTTGTTTTTTGGCAAGGGGTGGCACCCTCTTCCTTGCTTTTTCTTTGGTAGGGGGTCGCTCCCTGTGCCTCATTTTGTTTTCAGGCAGGGGGTGCCCTCCCTGCCTTACTGTTTCTTCGGCAGGGGGTGCCTCCTCTGCTTTGCTTGATTTCTCCGGCAGGGGGTAGCACCCCTTTGCCTGACTTGTTTTCTGGTAGGGGGGCACCCTCTGCCTTGTTTTCCGGCAGGGCGTAGCACCCCCTGCCTTGCTTCTTCTTTGGCAGGGGGTCGCCCCCCGTGCCTCGTTTTGTTTTCAGGAAGGGGGTGCCCCACTTGCCTTACTGTTTCTTCGGCAGGGGGTGCCCCCCTTGCGTTGCTTGATTTCTCCGGCAGGGGGTGGCACTCCCCTGCCTGGCTTGTTTTATGGCAGAGGGGTGGCCCCCTGCCTTACTTGTTTTCAGGCAGGGGGTGGCACCCCCTGCCTTGCTTGATTTCTAGCAGGGGGTGGCCCCCCTGCCTTGTGTTTTTCGACAGGGGTAGCCCCCCTTGCCTTGTTGACTGATTTGTTTTTCGACAGTGGATGCCCCCTGCCTTATTGTTTTTCCGGCAAGGGGGTGACCCCCTGCCTTGTGTTTTTCGACATGGGGTAGCGGGTGCCTTGTTAACTGATTTTTTTTCTTTTTGGTAGAGGGTGATTTCATTTTAACAGAGTGTCTCTTGCAGATTTCTCAATAGATCCCGCTTGTGTCTCACCACCCGTGGTAAGTAAGTGACAAAAACAATACAAATCAGGTAAATACCCGTGGTGAGTAAGTGATGCAAGCACAACACATGTTATTTAATTTATTGGATGCAACAGCTTACTGTTCACACACTCACTTAGTTGTTGATATCTAGGACTGCTTTGATGGAGTTTAGAGATCATGCTAAGCATGATTTTAATGTATGAGAATAGAAGTGTTCTTATTTTTGGAGTACAGATTCCATGCTAGGCATGGTAGTAGTTAGCAGGATATTGGAGTGTGTTTGTTGTAGGTGCATGTTTGATATTGTTTTGATATGAATGATTTGAATGTATTGCAATGTTTGATGTGTATGTATCCATGCTTGCATGAAGTTATTTTCCATTTGATTATGCCTTCCATGTGAAATTGTATCATGAATGTTTTGTTTAAATGAATGTATTGTTCTATGTAATTTGATTTCAAATTTGTAAATATCCTCGTGATGTGTATAAATATGATGTGATGGTGTATTGCACATGAAAGTTTAAACAAAAAATCGCTCATAAACAATCACCAAATAAGAATTAATAGATAAATTAGATATTTTTTTCATCATAGCATTATTAAGATTTTCTTTTAACCAGTGATGATAATATGTGTAATATTATAGGACAAAATGGCTGCAAACTGTGAATGGATGTATCGTAGGATAGTTGATAATGAGGTATCACATGAATATATGGATGGTGTAGACAGTTTTATTGAATTCGCAACGACAAATGTCAGTATAGTGGATCCCACCGGTCAGATCAGATGCCCCTGCACGATGTGTAAGAAAAATCGATTTGTAGAACCTCATGGCGTTAGACATCACCTATACAGGAATGGTTTTGTTAGTGGTTATAGAAATTGGACGCTTCATGGTGAAGAATTTTGGAATAATTATGACGTAAGGGTGGATGTGATGCACGATAATCCATATGTGGACCTGATATTTGATGTCGCAGGACCGAAAATGGGTTCTGCTGTGGGACATAGTGATGCACCAACTGAGGTAGAGGAAGAAGCAACAAACGATGCAACTAGTACATTCTATGACTTACTTAGAGATGCTGATGAACCACTGTGGAATGGTTATGATAGTCACACTATCCTGTCTGCAGTTCTTCAACTACTAAATTTGAAGTGAGAGTTTAATTTGAGTCAATCATGTTTTGACCGTCTATGATTTATTGTGATGAGTATGTTGCCCAAAGATGAGAAATTGTCACAAAATCTCTACCGTGTGAAGGTTATGGTCAATGCTCTAGGTATGAGGTATCAAAAGATAGATGCTTGTCCCAATCATTGCATGTATTTTAAAGATCAAGAAAAAAGCAGATCATGTCCATCATGTGGACATCCTCGGTTCAAACCAAAGACAAAGGAAAATGATAGCACAAGGTAAAAAAAAGTGTCATATAAGTCACTCTGCTACTTCCCTCTCACTCCTAGATTGTAACGTCTTTATATGTCTTCGAAGACAGGTAAACAAATGATATGACATACAAATAAAGTTCGACATGATGAAGACAATATCACACATCCTGTTGACGTAGAAGCTTGGAGGCACTTTGATTGTACTCATAAGAACTTTGCTTTGGAAGTGAGAAATGTTAGGCTAGGTTTATGTACAAATGAATTTAATCCATTTGGAAGTAGATCAACCCCATACTCGTGTTGGCCGGTATTTGTCACCCCATACAACCTTCCTCCAAGCTTGTGTATGAAGCGTCAAATTTTTTTTTTCTCTATTGATCCCTGGTTCGACGTCTCTCGGCCAAAATCTTGATGTCTATTTGAGGCCATTGATTGATGAACTGAAAATACTGTGGGATGACGGTGTTCTCACGTACGATGCCCACAAAAAAAAATTCAATATGAAGATTGTTGTTCTATGGACAATCAGTGACTTCCCTGCATATGGTATGTTATCTGGTTGGAGCACACATGAGAGGTTAGCATGTCCGTACTACATGGAGGATACAAAATCGTTTAGATTGACGCATGGAAGGAAGCCGTGCTGGTTTGATTGTCACCATCGATTTCTACCCAGCGATCATCCATTCTAACGACAAAAGAATGTGTTTCGAGCAGGCACAACTGAAATGGAAGGTCCACCAACAAGGTTGTCCGGCATAAAGATTTTAAGAACATTGCAATACTTTCCATGTGAACTGACATATGCTCGTAGGGCAACGCCCTTTATTAGATTTGGGAAGGATCACAATTGGACAAAAAAATCTATATTTTAGGAACTACCATATTGGCCAACCTTATTGATACGACATAATTTGGATGTCATGCATGTGGAGAAAAATGTGTTTGATAATGTGTTCAATACAGTAATGAACGTGAAAGGAAAAACAAAGGATAATCCGAAAGCACGTATGGATTTAAAAGTGGTATGTAAAAGACCGGAATTGGAACTCAAAGAGTACAATGGCAAAGTATTGAAACCAAAGGCAAGGTATGTGCTTGGTCCTGATCAAGTAAAACTCGTATGTTAATGGTTATGACAGTTGAGATTTCTAGACAACTATATTTCTAACATTGCTCGGGCTGTGAAGATAGACGAGGGACAATTATATGGATTGAAGAGCCATGATTGTCATGTTATTATGCAACGGTTGATACCCCTAGCATTCCATGATATGTTAGACAAACTTATATGGGAGGTGTTGTCCGAGTTGAGTAGATTTTTTAGAACATTGTGCGTAACAGAAGTTGTAGTATCTGAGGTAAAGAATCTCGAGGAATCTATTGTAACTATTATTTGTCAGCTAGAGAAGATATTTCCACCAGCATTTTTTGATGTTATGGAACATGTGGTCATACATTTGCCATATGAACTTAGAGTTGGTGGAATTGTGCAATGTCGGTGGATGTACCCAATTGAAAGGTATATGTTTATTTAAAATTTTCTTTTCAATACTATTGAAAAATTTATAATAATTCGAGATGTATATTGTTGACAGATACATGTTTGACCTAAAAAAAAAGGTTCAGAATAAAGCAAGAGTAAAGGGCTCTATTTGTGAGGCGTACACCTTGGAAGAGATTTCAAATTTCTCATCTATGTACTTTGAACCTCACATTCCAACACGTTACACATACCCACCTCGTAATGATGATGGAGAACAATTAACTGTAACTGACAAATTGTCTATATTTCAACCACTTGGACATGCATTTGGCAGTTGCTGGTCAAGACTCTTGGAAGATCGAGAGCAAGACACATTACAAATATATATCCTTTTCAATTGCTCAGTAATCAACCCATACATTGAGTAAGTATACTTAATACGTAACATTAAGTTCTATACGTGTGTACATAGTTCGGTAAAATAAGTTTATGTTAAGTGTAGACGATTTGATTTGGAGTTGCGAAGAAAACTTCCACAACTCACTGATGCAGAAGTACATAAAGAACATGAAAATAAATTTGTGACATGGTTGAAAGAGTTGGTAAGGATGATTATATACATTCTTTCCCTTTATACAACAATAAGATAATTTGTCGTGATCATAGTCCTTGTTTGTGCTTGTAGGTCCGCCACGGTGATGTTAAAGATCAATGAATATGTAATTTACAAAGTACTCCATCTAAAGTTGTGCAGTATTACAACAGGTACATAGTAAATGGTTATCAATTCCATACAAAAGACTACAGTGTCAACAAGTCAACAATGAATAGTGGTGTGTGCATCAAGGGTAGCAGCTATGGTGAAAATGAACATGACTACTACGATGTTATAGAAGAAATAATGGAGTTGACTTATTTAGACACAAATAATAGCTTAACTTTATTCAAGTGTCAATGGTTTGATCCCACAACAACAAGAGTCGACAAAGTCTTAGGCATTGTGAAGGTGAATGGTAAGTCAAGGTTTGGAATATATGAACCATTCATATTAGCCTCGCAAGATCAACAAGTGTACTATACTTCATATCCGAGTACAAGAAAATCAGATAGAAATGAATGGTAGGAAGTTTGTAAGGTGAAGTCTAAACTATACCTCTAGTATGATTAGTTATAGGAAGACAAGATTGCTGAAGAGGGTGAATACTATCAATCAGATGATATTTATGACTTCTCTTATGGTCACTATGTCGCACATGGTATGCATGTCATATCTCTATTGGTTGATGGCACATGCATGGAAGAATGTGATCCAACTGATATACGAAGTGGATGGGTGCTAAATGATAAAGAAGAAGATGATGACGAAGAGGAGGAGGAGGAGGAAGAAGAAGAGTATGAAAGTCAGACAAGTGATGATGAATCATTCACGAGCTAGTGAAATACAACTAACAATGTTTGTATTATATTGATTTGAATATATTGAAATGTATTGCAATATTTGAATGTCTTGCATAAGGTTTTTTTCAATTTGATCTGAATGATTAGAATGATTTGAATGTATTGAAATGTATTGTATTGATTTGAATATATTGAAATGTATTGCAATGTTTGAATGTCTTGCACGGAGTTTTTTTCAATTTGATCTGAATGATCTGAATGATTATAATGATTTGAATGTATTGAATTGTATTATATTTATTTGAATATATTGAAATGTATTGCAATGTTTGAATGTCTTGCATGAAGTTTTTTTCAATTTGATTTGAATGATAAGAATGATTCAAATGTATTGAAATGTATTGTATTGATTTGAATATATTGAAATGTATTGCAATGTTTGAATGTCTTGCATGAAGTTTTTTTCAATTTGATCTGAATGATTTGAATGTATTGAAATGTATTGTATTGATTTGAATATATTGAAATGTATTGTAATGTTTGAATGTATTGCATGTCTCAGATATTTTTTGAATTAATTATGTATGTTTAATAGGTATAGAGTTAGCAATTGAATGCACATATAACGTGTTAGAATTATTTGAATGTATTGCAATATTTGAATGTCTTGCATGAAGTTTTTTTCAATTTGATCTAAATGATTGGAATATATTATATTGATTTTAATATATTGAAATGTATTGTAATGTTTGAATGTATTGTTAGTACATTTTTATTTGTTAGAATATGGTTCGTGGAGGACACACTCGTCGAACACCCAGTGGTAGCCAGTCTGAGCCTTCATCTTCACGGGCTCCTTCGATAGGTATATCATTTAAATAATTGTATATTTGATTAGTTGAAATGTACATTATATGAATTTCTAACTCATTGTTTTGTAGGTGTTGTTTCGCCTGCACATGACCCACCTACGCCGGATGCAGGGTCTTCTCAGTGTGACCCACGACAAGTAATTCAAATAGTGTATATTGATGGTCGACCGTAAGTATTTCATTGTCACTTGTTCAATATTTAACTTATAAAAAATATATATTGACGGTCGATTGTTAATGTGTATCTTTTCATGTGCAGTGCGAGGTTTGAGCAACAAGAAGTAATACGAGGAATTACGAAGTCATTACTGCATCATCTTTCAGGACTAGTAGCACAATGAAAAGAGTACCCGAGAGAGGTGTTGGATAACTTAATTTTCTCATTCATGGTATGCAATCATTTATCATAACAAGCAATGTTTTATATTTATGTGTACTAACGTTCTGAAAGTATTTGTAGGCCTCCCATCACTTTGCGAGTGCAAACGAGGAGAACGCAAGGGTAGTGTGGCAGAAGGCGGCTGCCAATCGATTTGTCGACATGCTACACAATATGAAGACTGCAGCAAAAAAAACAGCTGGTGGGATAGATGATCCATTACAGTGGAAGGGCCATGTGCCGGCTACTATCATGAGAGATTATTGGGAGGGCATGTGCGAAAAGTGGGCGAGCAATGATTTTCGAAATCGCTTAGCAAAAGCTGCACAAAACCGAGCAGCGAAGACCGATGCACATCTACACACAGGTGAATCTAGGACTTTTAACAACCACTAGAAGAAAATGGTAAGTCATCAATATATATATATATATATATATATATATATATATATATATATATATTGTCAAATTTGTAAGTATTTTTACATACTTATTAATCGATTTTTTATATCATGTCACATTGCAGAAAACAGAAAAAAGAAGCATTGTGCCTTACAAGGATGTGTTTGTTGAAACACATAAATGTAAGAGCACGGGAGATTTTGTATCAGAGAAGGCGAGAGCGACAACAGTATGTATTTATTGTATTAATAAACATTGTAATATACAAGTTACTTTGAATTATGTTATCATAAACATTGTAATTCTTAATTATTAATTCATATTCTAATTATTACTTTGTAGGAGTCATACGAGCAGCAAATGATACAACAATATGGCGATGACTCCACTCAGCATCCGTCTTTTGATCCTGCAGGATGGGTGACTGCTAAAGGTGAACCCAAAAAGGGTTGTGTGTTCGGGTTTGGGAGTAACATGAACACCACACCAATCGTTGCCTCCTGCAGTCCGGGCTCACAGAGTTCTCCCATCAGCATCAACTCCTAACGTCCTATTGACCCTGCTATATCTTGGGATAGTGTTTGTCAGCGTCTTGAGGACAACATGCACAACTTTTTAAACGAAGCCATTCCCAACCTTGTTCGTAATGATTTGTGCAACTTTTTTTAGGATAGGGGAACTTCATCTGCATTCAACATGAGCTCAGATGCCCATTAGGTATGCATGATTGAATTGCTATAAATTTTTCCTTATAATTTTGTTCTTGTCCTTCAGTTTATTACTAGTCTATGTGTCATTCAGCCATTTACTTTGTTGCATTAGATTAGGTGGATTGCATGTAATTTATTTCATTATGTTTTGTTTATAAATACTAACATTTTGGTTCTCTTTTTTAGGATGCTGGAGATGATCAGCGTAGAGGAGCTGATTGAGGCATGAAGGAAGGGGTAGATTGAGAAAATGAAGAGGATGATGCCCAAAATCTTGGCGAGGATTAGATTTTTTTATTTAATTTGTTTGACAAACTTGTAACTAATTATAACTTTGCAAGGACTGTACTTGGTAGTTAAAGTTTGCTTAACTTAGCAATTCTGTTTATTTTATATGCATTTTTATTTGTACTATTTTTTTATAAGCAGGATATATGAATTGTACGAGAAATTTTTCTCGAGTTTCAAAATATAAAAAAAAAATTAAATTTTTTATTACAAATTAGCGACAGATTAAATTTCGTCGCTTAACCAAATCGGTCTCCATTTAACGATGAATTTGTGACGTACATAATCAGTCACTAAGCCATCGCAACATAGCGATGAATTAGTGATAGATAAATTCTATCGCAATTTAGCGACTAGGGTTATGCGACGAATGCTATCCATTGCTATTCCGTCGCAAAGATATACAACAACGAATTAGCGACGGATAGCATCCATCTCCAATACACATTTTTCTTGTAGTGTTTATGAGAGGTTGGGGGTTTAAATCCTACCCCCACCCTTTCATACACGTTCCTTTCTTTTTGTCTTTCAAAGTTTCTAAATCTTCTGAACCTAACCTCCCACTAAACCTAACTAAGACCCATACTGGGCTGGATTCAATCCTAACCTCACATTGAACCTATCCTAGACCTAGTCGACTGGTCTGGGTTTAGTCCTATGTTGAACCTTAATGGGTCAAGGTCCTGGTACCTTCTCTAATTCAAGCAGATTGGATCCATATCCAGTTTGATCTAGTATGGATTCAACTGGACCTAGTCCTTCACTAACCCAGACCCAACCTGATGTAGGTTCAATCTGAAAACTTCTTTTTGATATAGGCACACTAGATCCAGATTTAGTCCAATCTGATCTGGATCTTAACTACTTCTAAGATAGGGATCAAGTCTTTGTTTTCCACACATGTTAATCAAACTGGATTAAGATCTCGTTTGGTACCCACTAATCCACTCCCAATTCCTTTATGGGTTTGGTACCGAATGTACCTAAAACCCGATCCATTACATGATAGATCCAAACTGAATCTCACTTGATTCGGTCACAATCTGGTTCAAACTGGACCCAAACCCATACCTAGTCTGTTTGAACTGGTTTGTTATAGGAAAACTGAGATAGAGTTGTCTCATTGTTTTATATATATATATATATATATATATATATATATATATATATATATATATATATATATATATATCCTATAATATTTATATATATTTTTTCAAAACCCTATGACCACACTATATATATATATATCCTATAATATTTATATATTTTTTTCAAAACCCTATGGCCACACTCGCTGTGGGTCACCTCCAGACAGAGGTATCTTGGCTGACTTAGTCCGGTTTAGATCCGGATCAAGTCATCTAGGTTTCTTTTTTAAACAGGCCGAGCAAGAGAGATCTCTTTGTCTTGTTCCCTCTTGACCAGACTCAGTCTGGTTCCCACGTCGATCTGCCTATTCCTGTAAAAAAACTCGGGGCAGAGATCTTAAGGTCTGTTCCGAGCATCAGATCGGACTCGATCTAGTTCAGACCGAGTCAGTTTGACTCCACCTTGCCCGGGTCGAGACAGATAGCACACTCTCTCTGTTTCACCCTGACCAGACTCAACTTGGTCTAGTTTGAGATCGAGTTGGTTGGAATATCTCTTACTAGGGTCATCCCATCCTACCATATCCGGCTCGATCTGGTATACCCAGTTTGAGTTGGTCTGGTTCCTTTATTCAGACCGAGATAAAAAGCTCAACTCTCTATCTTGCCTCTTATTCCCAACTGAGCTCGGTCTGGGTTCACCCAGATCGAGTCGGCCAGTATTGGCTAACCAGACCAAGACATAAAGCCTCGACTCTCCATCCCATCTTTAAGCAGACCGAGTCATCCTGGTGGCCAGCTCATAGCAGATCGAGACAAAGAGGGTTATCTTTCTGTCTTGGCATTGCCTTGGTCGTCCCGTAACTGGCTCGCCTCCATCCTGGATGAACTCGATCTTGGTTAACCTAGACTGAGTCAGTAAGTTTGTTGGCACAACGGCAGGCTCTCTGTTTCGTTTTCTCTCTCAAACAATAAGAAGGAGAAGAAAAGAAGTGACTTATTGAAGTCGCTTCCTATGACCTGCACAAGCCTCCTCCCTCACGCTCACTCTGCTTCCCTATCACTTCTCTCTCTCTCTTTATTAAAAACTAGAGGGGGTGAGAGGTTTATGGGCCTCTTTATATAGAGACTCACCTGTAGCCCCTCTTCCTTTCATTGATGAGGGTCGTTCCACCACTACATGGGGGGGGGGTGTGGGGGGCGGCGGGGATGGATCCCTCTTCAATGTCATTAAAATGAGGGCTTCCCCCTCTTCCTCCACTAAGAATATGGAGAAGAGGGAGAGACTCTCCTCCTTGACTCAATTGAGTTGGGTGAGCTCAAGCCTACCGAGCCGATTGAGTCAAGTTTTACAATTCTACCTCACTTAATAGAAGATTTGTTTTGAATCTTACCTGAAAGTAGATATAGAAACTGTGCACGAATGTCTGACTCATTCTTCCAAGTTGCCTCATTCTTATTGTGATGCTTCAATTTGACTAGGACTATTGGTATGACCTTGTTCCTTAATTTATGTTCCTTCCAGTCCAGAATCTCTATTGGTTCTTCACTAATACTCAAGTCTTTTTTGATGTCCAAATTGATTCAACTGTATTCAACACATGTGAGGAATCTGACATATATTTTTGTAGCATGGATACGTGGAACACATTGTGTAAAACCTGCCAAATTTTAATAATTATCAAAATAAATAAATTTTAAAATTCTTCAAAATCAATACGGTAACATGATATGGATTTGATCCAAATGGATCTTGAATCCAAATAGGATCCAAATAGATCCAGTATTTGGATTTGGATACGATGAATGGATTCGGATCCTGAATGGATTCAAAACCCAATTAGAATTCAATTGGATCTTAATGGATCCAAATATGATCAAAACTCAATCAAGATATGAAAATCTAGTTAGAAAGTTCAGAAGATCTAAAATATAATTTTTATCCAACTCGTATTTGAGATTCGTCGAAAACCAATTCGTATATAAATAAATTAACAAAGAGCAATAATGCAACAAAAGGTGAAGTGGTGTTATGGCAAGAGGTATTGCCTAGTTATGAGGCAACTCGAGTTCAAATCTCATTAACCACATACACGGATTTTAGCAAGAGGATGTGGTTTTTTGTCAAAAATGCCTAACGTCTATAAAGACTTAAGTAAATTAAGTAAGATATGAATTGCAACAAAATAGAAAGTAGTGCACTGGTGGAGTTCATTGCCCCTTAGGGAGAAGGACTGAGGTTCAAATCCTCCTGTGTGCCAGATTCTTTTTGAAAAAAAAGAATTTCAATTCATTTTTTTATTAGTAACTCCTCATTAAAGTGGCTTTAATAGGAAAGCACGTTTTCAAGGAAGGAGGCTGGCCAAATTCTCAAATAGGAAACCCAATAAAGATATTAAACAACAAAAGAAAGAGTTTTTGAAAAGGTTCTTCTTTCTCTAAATGGGCCACCTCATAAAAACTAAGGGAAAACCAAAAAGAGAAAGAAGTATTCACATGTTTTCCTTCTTTGGAAGGAAGACCAAGCCATAACCACGATTTTGAAAAGGGGAGTTATAGGGAATAATGACAAGGGGGGATTTCAAGAAAATTAAATGGAAATTAATAAGGGCTTTAAAAAAAAATGGCTAGGGAGCAAGTCCTTCCCTCCCCATCTGACCCTTTCTCTTTTCAGCCTCTTCCTCTCTCCAACCACTTCTACTCCATTAGAGTGCGTGAACCAAGTGCTCATGTTACCTCTGAGAAGAACGATGCAAGAAGGCGTGTGAACTGCGTGAGAAGTCGAGCACTCTCAAATTCAGATTTGCATCTTCAAGTTAAGGTAAGGGGTTAGTATCTATATGCATGTGTTTGGTGCCCTATAGCACGAGTTTGCTGCAACACCATTCGATTGTATGTAAGGGCATAATCTCATTATGCTTGTGCATAGTGTAGGAGGTCCGTGTATGTGTTGGACCATCTATTTACATATATGATAATACGTATATGTTCGACCAACAGCCTTAGCTATGGTTGACGCAGAGGTCTCTTGATATTTCTAGATGTATGTACACGAAATTCCATAACCATATATAAAAAAATTTATATGGTTTAGTTAAGAACAATAGTGTATATAAAATATGCAGATCAAGGTGTTGCGTATATGTATATTTATAAATCCAGTTCAAACATGAACCTGTGTATTCATGTATATCTACTTTCCAAATTAGGTAGAAACGTGTATAAAACAAAATGAATCAGCCGATTCTTGTAAAATCCTGATTAAGGATGTACATAGGTATGTATTCATGAACAACAGATTTGCATATGCTAACATTTTTAACAATAAATTTTCATAGTCATATACTCTAATGATAAACTTGCATATGCTAGTGTTCCTAATAAATTTTTTATTGTAGCTTCATAGTTAACGTGATTATAGCTTGATCAGGTGCAGACCCGATCATACAACCTACATACACACCATTGAACCTATTAGAAAAAAATATATTTCTAGAATGTAAATAACTTGCTTACATGATGTGTTAGTTGGTGGTTCTTGTGATTGTGTAGATCAGATTACATGATCTGCATACACATCATCGAATCTGTCAGGAATTTTTTCCAGATTGTAAATATTTTGCTTACACGATACACAGTATGGTGGATCTTGAGAATGTGCAAATCCAAACACATGACCTGCACACACATCATCGAATCTGTCCAAAATAATATTTCCAAAATGTAGATAACCTGCTTACACGATGTGTAATTTTTACACAGAAAATTTCCAGCATAATATATATAATTCATATTTCATTAAAATGTATAGTTTGGAAATCCAGTGTTTTCACATAAATGTGTGTTGGAATGGCAAAGATATCCCAGTACATGTCGTCATATACATTATTGCACACAAGAGTGTATGCTACATAAGTGAGCATAGAAATTGACTAGGTATGCAATTTGGGTATGTGTACAACCGATTATGTATGTGAATCTGCAGTTTAAACACTTGTATGCGTTTATGGGTTAGTGGATGACCCACATAGAAAAATGATTGTACAAATGCATACAAGAGTATGATTGTGAATTTAAAAGAATATATGTACAGGTGAACCTGTGAATTTAATCCAGCAACACACACAAGCATGAGTTTATGAAATGTACATGATTATGTGAATCTGCAAGTACATCCACAGGTGTGTTTGTGAAATTCAGTTGGGTATGGGTATGGGTATGCGATTAGGCATAGACTAGTGGATGTGATAATGTGTGTGTGTTACTTCAAATAAAAAATTAGACTTGAATGACAACTGCACATGACCGAATTCAGGTGCAAAGTATGAATAATACAAGGTAATATGGTCATGGGCAAACAAACCTTTGTGATGAGGCTCATGAGTGAGTCTTTAGTTTTCAGTGAAAAACTTATTGGTGTCTTTGCACAATAGTTCGTGGTATTACACCTTACTGGATCACCCGAATACGGGTTGGGATCTTTTTGACCCTTGAGGTGCCATATATTGCACTAAACACACTAAAAGATATAAGATTAACTATTTTATGTTCTGACATCTTGCATCTGGTCAGTAAAATGAACAAACCCGAGCTTAGTTTCAAAAAATATAAAAATTCATTACATTTATGGTCGTGTATTCAACAGGGTGGTCATACATTTGAAAACCTAGTTAAATACATAAGAAATATTTATTTCATGATTCTTACCATTATGTTATTGAAATAAATGTACATGTATGCATTTCACATAAATGCAAATTTCATCATATGCATATAAACAAAATGTTATGTTATTACTAAGCTTTGCGAAAGAATGAGATATCAATAATGCTATTGGTTTCACTTGTAAATTTGATATGTGATTCACATTTAAATATCATGACCATGTCCAGGGTATAAACTGCCTATTATTAGATGCATGTATTTGATATTTGCATAGTATAAAAATATTGGGGTCATGAGTATACTAAAGCTCAAAACTAAACATGTGGTTCCACAGAACCTTTGTAGTGTCACACAAGCACTTATAAGATTTCTACGTGTGGTATGTTATGCATGTGTTATGATGCAATGATGTGATACATATACATGTGTGTTTTACACATGACTGGGCATGCAATAAAAAAAGACCAATGGAGTATGATACATACATTCAGACTTATAAAATTGAATATTTCATGTATAGGTGCTCAACTCATATATGAGCTTATGATTCCAAGAATTTTTGTTGGTGCCTAATGTGCACTATCTTGGTAATGTGCATACACTTGATCACTCCGAGTGTGGGTTTGAGATTTTGAAAATCCATTGTGGTGCAATAACTCGCATAAAAGAAATAAACAAAATGTAATATATGCACATATAATCTAACTACGAGATTCTTGGTATACCTGAAAGACGGTATATGTTACTGGTTTCTCAGGATTCCGAGTATACCTAAAAATGGTATATGTTACCAATTTCCTAGGGTTCTGGGTACACCTGAAAGATGGTGTATGTTACCAGACCTATGTTCTACCTTGGAGAGGGTAGATGGTATAAGCTTCGTGGGACAATTACATTTTTGTGAGAGCTAGGCGTCTCACCCGACCCCCAGTCCTCGAAGTTAGGGAGCCAGGACTACTAATGCGTCCTAGGTGGTAGATCCAAGTCTTCTGCAAAAGTTATATGGTGCATCCTAATTCTAGTTCTAGCCATTGGGGAGTACTGTCTTGGTCGTGAACTGTCCCTTTTGGATATCCGTACGGCTAGTCATACGGGGTATTAATTTGAAAAGCATAATAGACCCCTGTGTGGTCTCGATCCGCTACGATGTTGAATGCTTGTGCATACCCACAGGGTAATTAACAAGAGAAAATATAAAGTTAGTAAACTTTCGAAAGTCTTCAAGTATTCACACAATGCTTGATGTTGCATTTGTTAGAATATGATTGTGATTCACTCATGTGATGCATAACTCAGACATGTTTTTCCTTTACATTCAAAATAAGATAACCTAAATGTGATTCATTCATATGATGTGTCATTCATTGATGTCTTTCTTTTATATAATAAATCATGAAATACTTGTATTTAGTGAATGATACATTAAGGACTTGTTTAAATGTTTGTCATTTCCTATATCAATGTGTTGCACATATACTTATACACATGACACTGAGCACATTCATATAGATATTATGCTTCTTACTCAAACGGGGTAGTCTGACCCCTTCTGAATTAATATTTTCAAGAAAATAGATAAAGACAAGCAATTGCAGACGTCGCCGCGAATAGTGCCAAGAGACCATATCTTCTGTGGATGTCCCGAGGAACTCTGACTTTAGGAAATTTATTAAGTTTGTAATTTATGACTTGTAAGTTTCTAAGGCAAGATTTTATTTGCCTAATGTTATTGAGTTTGTGCTATCACCCATAACCTACCCAAATTATTTGACTAAGGGATTAATAAAATATTTTCGCTGTGGTTTTAGAAAAAAAAAATTATTTCAAAAATTTCGAGTTAAATATTTGGGGCGTTACACATTGTGCATCCTGGACAACGATGGGAGTAACACTAATCTATAGGTAGTAGGGCCTACCCTTTCAAAGGGTCCGATGTACCTTGGACTCAATTTTCCCTTCTTTCCAAACCTCATTACTCCATTGAGAGGTGATATTTTCAAGAAAATATGATCAGCCTGCTCGAACTCCAACTCTCATCGCCTCTGATCTGCATAACTCTTCTAACGACTCTGAGTCATTAGCAGTTTTCACAAATAAATCTGACTTGTTCTTTCATCTGCTAAATTAATTCTGTCCCTAACAACTTTCTCTTGCCTACCTCATCCCAACATAGAGGTGTTCTACAATGTCTCCCATACAGAGCCTCATAGGGAGCCATGCCAATATTAGCTTGGAATCGGTTATTGTATGCGAACTCTATTAGTGGCAAAATCTTGTACCATGAATTATGATATTCCAATGCACAAGCCCACAACATGTCTTTCAGAGTTTGAATGGTCATCTCTGACTGTCCATAGATGAAATGTTGTACAAATCTTTAACCGTGTCTCCATCGCCTCTTGAAAACTCTGCTAGAACTTGAAGGTAAATTTTAAATCTCTGTCAGAAATGATAGAATCTGGCACTCTATGCAATCTTAATATTTTTTGAATAAAAATACAAGCCAAACGTTCAAAGGAACAAGTCTTGCACACGAGAAAATGTGCAGATTTTGGTAACCTCTCAACAATCACCCAGATCACATTCAATCCTTCCTTAAACTTTGAAAATCTTGTGACAAAATCCATTATGATTTTCGCCAATTTTCATACTGCAATGGGCAGCGGTTGCAAAAACCCTTTCGGACTTTAGTGCTCGATATTTACTTGTTGACACACCAAACATCTACTGACAAACTCAATAACATCCCTTTTCATACCACTCTACCAAAAATTATCGCTTAAGTCCTTGCACATATTCATACTGCCAAGGTGGATGGAATATCTAAAATGATGTGCCTCATCCAATAATAATTCTCTAAGTTCCTTATTCTTAAGAATGGAATACACAATTTCAAAATCTCAATATTCATTGATTATCCACCTTAAAGTTTGACATTTCTCTCTTAGATATTGCCAATCTGATCTCCTCCAATTCTGGATCAAATGGTTGTTTCTCCTTGATCCTGTCTCAAATTTTTTACGCTAATGTTGTCTACATAAATATTAGTCGACTAGACTTATATTAAACCTCTGCTTTTTTATCTACAATGATAGCAATAAGGTTCAATATAGCTAACATTGTAACCATTTCTAATTTCTAACTAAGGGCATCAATCATTACATTCGCTTTTCTTGGATGATATTTTAATTCAAAACCATAATCCTTTAGTGATTCAAGTCATCACATCTGCCTTATATTTAATTCCTTTTAAGAGAATAGATATTTTAAACTCTGGTAGTCAATGAATACCTTAAATTGTTCTTCATACAAATAGTATCGCCAAATCTTGAGGGCGAACACTACAACTGCCAACTCCAAGTCATGAGTTGGGTAGTTTATTTAGTGCACCTTTAATTGTCGAGATATATAAGCGATAACCCTACCATGCTACATCAAGACACAACCCAATCTCTTGTGCGATGCATCACTATAAATGGTAAAATCGCCAGTGCTAGAAGGTAGGACTATCACTAGTGCAGTAGTTAATCACTTGATCTCTTGGAAACTTTGTTCATACTCTTCATTCTATTCAAACTTTGCTTGATTCTTTGTAAGTTTGGTCATTGGGGCTGCCAATATTGAGAATCCCTCAACAAACTACCTATAATACCCTGCTAAACGCAAGAAACTCTGCACTTCAGTGGTATTCTTGAGTCTAGACTAGTTAGTCAATGCTTCAACCTTAGCTGAGTCCACTATTACAACCTCTTTACTGATGATATGTCTTAGAAATGAGACATGATCTAGCTATAATGCGTATTTAGAGAACTTGACACATAACTTATGCTCTGTAAGTATTTGTAATACTATTCTCAAATGCTTCGCATGTTGTTCCTTATTGGTTGAATAGATGAGAATATCATCCACAAATACTACTATAAACTTATCCAAATAAGATCTGAATACTCAATTCATTAAATCCATTAATGCTGATCAAGAATTTGTAATGTCCATATCTTGAGTGAAAAGTTGTCTAGGGCACATTCTCCTCCCTGATTTTCAACTAATGATACCTAGAACAAAGATCCAACTTTGAAAAGCATGTTGCCCCTTGAAGTTGATCAAACAAATGATCTATCTTTGGTAGTGGATACTTGTTCTTTATGTTGACCACATTCAATTTCATGTAGCCGATGCACATTCATAGTGACTCATCCTTCTTTTTCATGAACAAAATTAGTGCACCCCAAGGTGACACTGATGGTAGGATAACTCCAACAACTGATCCTTGAGTTCTTTTAATTCCACAGGTTCTATTCGATAAGGTGCAATGAAGATAGGTGCAATTCCAGGAACTAAATCAATCTAGAACTCAACTTTCCTTCCCGATGAAAGTCCTGGTAGTTTGTCAGGGAAAACATCCATGAATTCTCATACGATTTCCACCCTTGCAATCGTAAACTGTCCCCAACCTATGTCTTTATATAGGTCAAGTACCCAAAGCAACCCTTTTGTAGGTATATGTTGGCCTGAAGACAAAATGATCGTTGGTTTCACAAGCTTTCTAACGCCCTAAAGGTGAAAAACGAGATCTTGGGATGTTGAAAACTAACGCTTTCTCTGATAATCGATGGTTACATGATAGCTAGATAACTAATTTATGCCCAAGATAACGTTTACCATTTGAATTTTAAAAGTAAAAGATTTATCGTCACCAGACATTTGCCTATGTGTACCACACATCCTTTACAAGTCGTATTCACATAAATGGTTTTTTCCATCGGTATATCTATTTAACAATGTATGTCTAGCGATGAAAGTGGAACGGGCAATTATGTAGCAAAATTTGGGGTGGTGAAGCTATGTGTTGCCCCCGAATAAAAAAGTACATGAGCACTAATGCCAAAAATGAGTAGAGTACCTTCTATGACATTTGGGTTGGGAAGAGACTTCTGAAGAGTTGTCGCGTACACTCGACCTAGAGAAACTGTGTTGTCCTTCGATTTTGCTCCATCTCCTCAGGATGGCTGGGGTCACTCCTTGATGATATGACCAGTTTGTCTGCAATTGTAGCACTAATCGTTCTTGTCCTCACAACGACCTTCATGATTGAGACCCCAAGTCCTATAACTGTCATTGTTTCAGGGTGTTGGTCCCTGGTGTCGAGGCCTCTTAGCTTCCTGTTGTTCAGACCTCCTCACCCGTTGCTTGTTGTCATTTCTCTCATCATTTCCTCCCCGTACTTTCTAAAACTTGTTATTATTTTGCTTCTTCTTATAAAAACCATGGGACAACAAACTAGATTGTCCCTACTGGGATTACTTCTGTTTCTTCTCTTTCCTCACTTTCGATATACGTGCATACCAAAACTCATAGCCAGATGCCATCTCGACTAGCCTACCGTACTTTCTAATTTTCAATGGTCCTACCAATTTCAAAATCTCAGGCCTCAGTCCCCATTCATATAACTTGTATTTTTCTTTTTCAGTGGAGACTAAAGCCTTGGCAAACCTGGACAAGGAGTTGAATTTGGCTGTGTAGGCTGCCACACTCATAGTCCCCTATAGCAGTTTCTGAAATTCTTTTTCCTTCTTCATCCTCTCCATTCTCGGAAAAAAAATGTTGGTAAAATTTATTCTTGAAGACACTTCAAGAAACAAACTCTCTGTCACCCAGTACATCCCTAATGGATCACCACTAGTACTCAACATCACAACCCAAGCTTTCTGATCCTCCAGGCACTGAATTGCATCCAATGCCTTTTCAGCTTGCATGATCCACTTTTCTGCTACCTCTCCTCCTAGGGTTTCGTCAAATGTCGGTGCCCTTTTGTTCTTGAACTTTTTAGCTCAAGAACTGTTTTTAAACACTACTTGGTTTTGACTTTGTTGCTTTGAATTTTGTAGCAACTCATACAGAATTCTCTTAGCAGTATATTCGGGAGGCATGCCACTCTCTATACTAGTGTGCCCTTATTCCTTTGATGCTGATGGCACTCCTCTACTCTTAGCCCCCATGTTGTGATGGGATGCACTTTAAGAAGCTTGTGGGCAAACAAGTATGCTAGAGCTTGCAGTATCCCTTGTAGATGGGTCATCCCCAACTTGTCGCATATACGAGGGTGCAGCTTGTCTCCTACTTGCCTAAGAGCCCCTCGATTGGTAAGATATATCATGATGAGTGCTCATACTACATTCATAATTTAGCTAAGCTTACCCATGCATTCTTATATTTTAAGCATTAATTAATAATATGCAAGCGAACACATCCATCATAAAACTATTATTTATTTTAGTATAGTATATTAAGGCAAACTCAATAAAGTTTTTTTTTCATGGGTTCTTTCATAATACAACCCGAGGATCTTGATAACATTTTTTCACAAATGACCTTTATTTTTTGAAACAGCAAAAACAAAAGCACACACTATTATATACATCACAGAACCCCAGTAACCTACTAGCCCACTAAGCGCACACTATGTGGGCTCCTCCCCATCCTCCAAGTCCGAAGAAACCCTTAATGGTGTTGGTGTTGATGCCGTTGTAGTACGAAAGGCATGAAAATATTAGTGTTTGTTATGTGTCCTCTATCTTTCCTAGGTAGAGGTGAAGCTTGTGCTGGTGGTGCCATTCTTCTTTCTCGATCTTCCTCCAGACCGTTAATGCCTTTGACTTGTTGCGTTGTAGCCCACAAAGCATCCTGGTGACTTTGTGTCATTTGTCGTTCCTGAGTTTTACTATTCCTAGCTTGTTTGACAATACTTGGAACTATCCCAAAGCGTTCATAACGGGTTCTACCACAACCTGTGCCACAAACCACTGTACCCCTACATCCACGGTTCCTTATAAGTCATCTTCTAATGTGACCAAGAGGAGGGCGTCCCCATAATGCTGATGTTCTTTTAGCCAGTGGACGAATGATGATATATAGTCAAGTCTAAATCTATGGTTCCCATAATTGCCATTGGTAATCACAACAACTGGTGTTGAAAGAGGAATGAGAGGTGTCATGTGTCCAATTGTACTAGACACATCCATCAGGGTCATCTCAAAGTGCGTCAGGATCGTCACCATCTGATCCATTTGTATAGTTGTCAGATGCTCTATTCTTTTCATGTTCATGTCCTCATTATAGTCTCTCCCGTTTGTACTGTTAGCATCCATACCTATAAACATGGTTCAACTCATAAGCGCAAGGTTTAACTAGCTATGATAACTCTCCTATAACTCTAGGCTACTGGATCGTACTTTGGATGATATAAATCTTTTTTTTATGAGACCTTATAATTATAATAATCTTTAATAGTCTTTTGATAACCTAACTCTGATACAATTGTAACAACCCAAATCGGGGCCTTTTGAATTCGGGTTCGTGGGCATCACTTTTCAGAGGAAAATGATCAAAACAACCTAAAAAACAAGCCATTTTTTTTAATAACAAGGTCCATATAACTATCAAATCTATTTGTCTACTATTAATACTAACCATCCATATTTATCAAAACTAAACCACTGAGATTACATGTCTAAAATAAGAGTGCAAAAATAAAGGCAAAGTACTTCTAAATACTTTAAAGTCCACCAATAGCCAAGTCCATAAGTCACGTCATCATGTTTGTGGTGCTTCTCGATCCTACAGTTGTAACCAAGCAAGGGTGAGTCTAAAACTCAGTAAAGTTTTATTCACAAATATAAGCATATGACTGTTACGACTGTAGTGAGCTCTAAGTTCCTATTCTTAGTTTAGTTCTCTAACTAATAAATATGTTTATTTGTTTTATCTCATTTTTTACTATTTTCTTACTCTTCCTGAAATCATTTCTTATTTCAAGAGTAGACATATCCCAAATATCGTTCACTATGCTAATCAGCTATTCCAGACATAGCCTCTTGGGGTGTAGCAACCCGTGTATACAACTTCAGAGTCTACGCTGTTAGTCAAACATATGAACCACTCCACAATAAAGTTTTTTTTTCCATGGGTTCTTTCAGAATACAACCTGAGGATCCTTATAACATTTTTTCATAAATGACCTTTATTTCTTGAAATAGCAAAAACAAAAGCACACACTATTATATACATCACAAAACCCCAGTAGCATACTAGCCCACTAAGCGCACACTATGTGGGCTCCTCCTCGTCCTCCAAATCCGAAGAAACCCTTAATGGTGCTGGTGTTGTTTCCGTTGTAGTACGAAAGGCATGAAAATATTGGTGTTTGTTCATGTGTCCTCTATCTTTTCTAGGTAGAGGTGAATCTCATGTTGGTGGTGCCATTCCTCTTTCTCGATTTTCCTCCAGACTGGTAGTGCCCTTGACTTGTTGCGTTGTAGCCCACAAAGCATCTTGGTGACTTTGTGTCATTTGTCGTTCCTAAGTTTTACTATTCCTAGCTTGTTTGACAATACTTGGCATTATCCCAAAGCGATCATAACGGGTTCTACCACAACTTGTGCCACAAACCATTGTACCCCTACATCCACGGTTCCTTATGAGTCATCTTCTAATGTGACCAAGAGGAGGGCGTCTCCATAACGCTGATGTTCTTTTAGCCAGTGGACGGGTGATGATGTACAGTCAAGTTTAAATCTATGGTTCCCATAATCGCCATTGGTAATCACAACAACTGGTGTTGAAAGAGGAATGAGAGGTGTCATGTGTCCAATTGCACTAGACACATCCATCAGGGTCATCTCAAAGTGCGTCAGGATTGTCACCATCTGATCCATTTATATAGTTGTCAGATGCTCCTGTCCTCATTGTAGTCCCTTCTGTTTGTATTGTTAGCATCCATACCTACTAACATGGTTCAACTTATAAGCACAAGGTTTAACTAGCTATGATGACTCTCCTATAACTCTAGGCTACTGGATCGTACTTTGGATGATATAAATCTTTTTCTTATGAGACCTTATAATTATAATAATCTTTAATAGTCTTTTGATAACCTAACTCTGATACAATTGTAACAACCCAAATCGGGGCCTTTTGAGTTCGGATTCATGGGCATCACTTTTCAGAGAAAAATAACCAAAATAAGCTAAAAAATAAGCCATTTTTTTTAATAACAAGGTCCATGTAACTATCAAATCTATTCATCTACTATTAATACTAACCATCCATATTTATCAAAACTAAAACACTGAGATTACATGTCTAAAATAAGAGTGGAAAAATAAAGGCAAAGTACTTCTAAATACTTTAAAGTCCACCAATAGCCAAGTCCATAAGTCATGTCATCCTGTTTGTGGCGCTTCTCGATCCTACAGTTGTAACCAAGCGAGGGTGAGTCTAAAACTCAGTAAAGTTTTATTCACAAATATAAGTATATGACTGTTATGACTGTAGTGAGCTCTAAGTTCCTATTCTTAGTTTAGTTCTCTAACTAATAGATATGTTTATTTGTTTTATCTCATTTTTTATTATTTTCTTACCTTTCCTGAAATCATTTCTTATTTCAAGAGTAGACATATCCCAAATATCATTTACTATGCTAATCGGCTATTCCAGAAATAGCCTCTTGGGGCGTAGCAACCCATGTATACAACTTCAGAGTCTACACTGTTGGTCAGACATATGAACCACTCCACAATAATATAGTTCAAACTGGTCTAGACTACAAACTTCCAATCATTGCAGCTTTGCTCATCGGTTACAAGCCGAAGAACCTAATATGCCCATCAATAGCTAGCCAAAGAACCAGAAAAGCTATACCCGCCCTAAGGAGTTCGAGGAGCTATATTTACCCCTAAGGTTTGTGGTTTATGCTACTTCCTATATGTGTCTAATAGGAAATGTCTTAACCCCTCGGGGTTACCTAGGAATTCTTTAAGATCCCAGGTATTGATGATGTGTACACACCTCTAACAAATCCCTAAACCATATCCTTCTTGGTAGAGTTCGTAACTCTCTTTACGTTGTTACCCTAGGTGCATTATTCATTTTCTTTTCTTTTTCAGTGTTAGTGTGCTATATAATTTTAAATATACACTCACTAACGAGTGTTCAACATATAGTCACATGGATACAGTAATAGTTCTACGGATAACAAATCATCATAAAGACACATCATGATAATTCATGCTACGACATGATGACCCCTTCCAAGGTATAAGCATGTCATTCTCAGAACAAACCCTTGTTCTTAGAAATTTGAAACTTTACCTCATAACCTCAATGCCTAGCAATTCTTTCTCCCCCCCTCTCCCCCCCAATATATTACATGTATAAAAAAAATATATTCATAGCATAATTCATATCAAATACCAACATTTTTTTTAATGACAAGTACTAGGATAACATGTAATAAGATCTAAAAACTGCATGCATCTTTCTAAAGAGCCCTAAATTCCAGATATATTATTGATTCCTAAGCATGCATCTAATTAATCTTTTTACATGCATAAAGTAACCATCATACGCAAATTGCAAGAGTAAAATGAATCATAACTTCTATCTATAAAATATGAATTTATATAAAAGACTATATTTTATTATCTATGGAGTCATTTGTGAATGTCCCCTTACCTTGAAAGCAATAATGGATACCTCACTCTGCAGTCGCTTCTCTTGTAGTCGTGAGATCTGTTTAATACACAAAGACTCGTTTACCAAACTAACATTTCCTTTAAATTTGAAAATTACCAAACTATCATTCTTGAAGATAGTCCATGAGACCTCATTTTTCATGTTGTGTGTTTGACTATAAAAACAAGATAAACAAATTTCTCTTTGTGTCCCAATTCTAACGCACTAAACCTCACTCGATTATGAGTTCGAAGTGAAGAGTTATCTCTATTTTAACGACGTAAGTAGAAAAAAGAGAAAAATAATCATTTCACCTCTCAAATAGGTATGAATCTAGATAACAGAACCGTGAAGGATCCTTCCCATTCGCTAGATCTGTTTTTCAGTTCTGATTTTGATATGATCCAATCTGATTAGGATATGTATCTTCTACATATACGTATAACAAGTATAAGTATAATTTATTTGCTACTTCTAACCATCTAAGCTAGATTGGCTTATTGGTTAGGGGTAGTTCCCTTCTTATGAGAGGTTGGAGGCTTAAATCCTACCCTCACCCTTTCATACATGTTCCTTTCTTTTTGTCTTTCAAAGTTTCTGAATCTTCTGAACATAACCTCTCACTAAACCTAACCCAGACCCATCCTGGGCTGGGTTCAGTCCTAATTAACTTCACATTAAACCTAGCCCAGACCTATCCGCTTGGTCTGGTTCAGTTCTATGCTGAACCTTAATGGGTTTACTTCCTAGTTCTTTCTCTAATTCAAGAAGTTTAGATCCATATCCAGTTTGATCTATTTTGGATCCAACTAGACCTAGTCCTTCACTAACCCAGACCTGGCCTGGTTTAAGTTCAATCCCAAAACATCTTTTTGATATAGGCATACTGGATCTATATCCAGTTCAATTTGATCTAGATCCAAACTACTCCTGAGACAGGGATCTAGTCTTTGTTTTTTACACTGGTTAACCAAACTGGATTTAGGTCTCGTTTGATACCCGCTGATCCATTCTCAATTCCTTCCTGGGTTTGGTACCGAATAGACCCAAAACCCAGTCCATTACATGATAGATCCAAACTGGATCTCACTTGATTCGGTCTTGATCTGGTTCAAACTGAACCCAAACCCATACCTAGACTGTCTGAACTAGTTTGTTATAGAAAAATCGTGACAAAGACAATTATTGTATCAGTTTTTCATATATATATATATTTCCTATAATAATTATATATATATATATTACTATTTATTTTATTATTTTTTTCAAAACCCTCTGACCACACTCGGTGTGGGTCACCCTCAGACTGAGGTATCTTGGCTGACTTGGTCTGGTTCAAATTCGAACCGAGTCATTTGGGTTTCCTTTTGAAACAGATTGAGGCAAAGAGAGATCTCTCTGTCTGATTCCCTCTTTTGACCAGACTTGGTCTGCCTATTCCTGTAGGAAAAATCTGGAACAGAGATCTCAAGGTCTCTGTCCCGAGTGTCAGACCAGGCTCGGTCTAATTTCGATCGAGTCGGTTTGACTCCAACTTTCTAGAGACGAGACAAAGAGCGCACTCTCTCTGTTTCACCCCGATCAGACTCGACTCATTCTAGTTTCAGATTGAGTCAATCCAAATATTTCTTAGCAGAGCCGAGACAAAGAGAGAGATCTTTGTCCCATCCTAGTAGACCCGACTCGGTCTGGTTTACCCATACTAAGTCAATCTGGTTCCCCACCCACCCCCTGTTTCGGTCGGGCTCGTTCAGGGTTCACCCAGATTGAGTCGGTTGGTATTGGTCAGTCGGGTCGAGACAGAGATCCTTGGCTCTTCGACCTGTCTTTTACCAGACCAGGTCAGCTTGGTGGCCAGCTCATAGCAGACCGAGATAGAGAGAGAGTTGTTTCTTTGTCTTATCATTGCCTTGGCCAGACTCGATCTTGGTTTGCCCAGACCAAGATAGCTCAGTGGCCGGCCCGCAATTGGCTCACCTCCATTCTGGCTGAACTCGGTCTAGGTTAACCCAGACTGAGTCAGTTAAGCGGTTGGCACAACGACTAAGATAGAGAGCTCATCTCACTATTTCTCTCTCAAACACTAAGAAGAATAAGCATAAAAAGAGAAGAAGAGAGGCAACTTACAAAAGTCTTTTCTCACAGCCTGCACAAGCCTCCTCCCTCACCTCACTCTCCTTCCTTATCTCTTATCTCCTCCCCCCCCCCCCCCCCCCTCTCTACTAAAAACCAGAGGGGGTGAGAGGGTTGTGGGCCTCTTTATATAGAGGCCCGCCTGTAACCCCCCTTCCCTCCATTTTCCACCTCCCTCCTCAATGCCATTAAAATGGGGGCTTCCTCCTCTTATTCCACCAAGAATGTGGAGAAGAGGGAGGGATTCCCCCCCCCCCCCCCCCTCTGGTTTAGGAAAATCCATATGATACCGACTTGAATCAGCTACTTTTTAATAAATATAAAAAATAACTTAAAAAGATTCTTTCATATTATTTTGATGGCTTTAATACATGTCACGTTCTGATTGATATGTAATATTTTTTTAATCATTTTTGGCTGATTCAGAATGATTCACTTGAGAATCGGTATTGATCAATTCACCTGAATACGTTGGCGAAACGATACAGGTGCGGTTCCGATACTGACAACATTGCCCGAAGGTTTCCTTGTCCTTCATGAAAAAACAAATGAGACTCCTTAGTGTCCTAACCATGTGACCATCTCATTGGACCCTATGTTTATGTTATTAACCACAAATTATCATCAAAATGTTTCTATTTCAACTCATGTTGTTTATATTAATAAATTTTCAAACATTTTTGCGAAGAATAAAAATGTAAATAAAAAAAGCTCATGAGAATTTCATGGTCAACTAATTCCTATTTTAATTGTTCTTCATTATGAATTTAATGAAGCAGCAGCAACTTTCAACCTAAATAACAGATGAAAATCATGAATATTTTAGAATTCCGGTCCTGGAAGCATAACAGGATGGTACAGGAAATACCAAAGTTCCCAATTTTTTTTTAAATCCACTTTAGTAGTACAAAATTGAATTTTTTTTAAAATTTGTTACATGTACTAAAGGCATCCAACCTTTATATAGTGCTTGCTAGGAAGCCACAAAAACCAGAAATCCGAAATTATC
Source organism: Nuphar pumila (assembly GCF_984573655.1). NCBI lineage: Eukaryota > Viridiplantae > Streptophyta > Magnoliopsida > Nymphaeales > Nymphaeaceae > Nuphar > Nuphar pumila. The sequence goes on along the minus strand of NC_143256.1, from coordinate 24,899,965 downwards.
CTGGATTTCAGTTTACATGTATTTTTGGTTTAGGACTTCAGATTCCAACTCCACTAAATTCCTTGAATCCAATTCCAAACACGTTGGTAGCAGTTTTAGGATTGTGTGAATCCAATGTTTTTTTTAAATCCACTTTAGTAGTACAAAATTGAAAAATCTAGAAAATTTGTTACATGTACTAAAGGCATCCAACCTTTAGATAGTGCTTTCTAGAAAGCCACAAAAATCAGAAATCCGAAATTATCCTGGATTTCAGTTTACATGTATTTTGGTTTAGGACTTCAGATTCCAACTCCACTAAATTCCTTGAATCCAATTCCAAACACACCATCTTGGTAGCAGTTTTAGGATTGTGTGAATGCTTATGGAAATTTCTAGTTTTTTTTTTTACAGAGAATGCTGAGGCTAGGCAGACCCCTACCAGTTATACAACTATACCATAGGGATTCGAACTTGCATCATCTCAACACAAGGTGACGTTCACTAACTGCTCCTGCCACACAAGCGGAGCCCCTATTGGTTGAATTTCTTAGATTTTTTGGCATTATACTATGCAAAGTCTGCCAACATGCAGTGTAGGCACCTTCCTTAGTAAGGCCAACCAGCCACTAAGATGGCAACCGTAGGTACTACAAGCTAAGACTAGTACAGCCAGGTTTCGATTTCCAGTGCGATTTCTTTGTATAATAAATGAAAGTCTACCGAGCACCTTGAAATTTTTGTCAAAAATTAGCATGCATCAAATCGACCCTAAGACCTAATCAATTCATTTTTGTAATATTTTTAAAGGGATTAATTTTTTTTAACATTTTTTATTTTTTAATGGCACATGTCAGTTGATGGTAAAAAAGGTCGATCAAAGATCGATTCAATTTAATTTGATTTTTTCATTTTTTTAAGAAACCAATTCACCTGGTGAACCAATTTTAAAAACATTAGTTTAGACCCATTCCCAGCTTAGGCCCGCGATATGGTGCATTTCAAGCCCAGACTCGATCTGACAAAAGGTGTGCCATACTTGGCTCATTATCTTAAATTGCAGCTTTACTGTAAAAATGACAAACCAATGTTTGAGGGTGTTAAAAAATAAAGAATGTTTGAATAAAAATTAAATAGGGAGGAGAGATAGAAAAATAACACACTTATACGTAGTCTGGCCATGAAAAAAAACTCTCACATCTTCTTTATTATTATTATTATTATTATTTTTAATTTATTCAATATCTCAACTCACAAATTTATATAGGTACATGACATAGATAAAAAAAATGATATACGACCACTGACCACTATGAAAAATAATTAAGATGAGATAAAAATAGATGATAATTTTAGAATCAGTAGATTGTCTACTTTCTTGACAAGTGATAATATTTGGGATTGCAACTGCCTTTCAAGATAAAAAATTATCTTGAAAATTGTTATCTGTGATAGGGGATATCATTCTATATTGTTATAGATTCAGACACACCCCATCAAGTTGGAGAGTGAATAGAGAGAACTTCTAACTTAAAAATATGAAAATACATGTTGAAATTGATGAAGATGATTGAATGCATCAATGTTCTGTTAGTGCAAACATGCGACAAAAAAGGATTTAAGAAAATGAAGAGCTCAAGCCTAGAGGCATGTTCTTAAGATCACAAACTTTAGAACTTCAATCGCCCCACTCCAAGAATTCCGAAGATGCGAAAAGGGGTTTGTTGCGACTCAGTTCTCAGAATACAACTAGGCTTGAACTTCAGAGAGTCACTACTTCGCAAGAACAGATGACCTCTCCCCACACTTGAACTCAGCAAGCCAAATCTGAAAGAAAGAAAGGAGAAAACTAGAGAGTCAGAAATTTGTATCTCTCAAAAGATGAGAAAACAAAGAGATTTATAGACTTCTAGTAAGGCCAAAAAGTTTTGCAATAAATGAGATTAATTATCATAAATCTGACGATTTGAAAAGGTCCCTGAACGGTCACCCACCTTTGACTATAGATTAAAGGCATTCAAAACCGTCCAACAACCACAATGCACCATAAACTCAATATAAATGCAATTAAAACCCTTCAAACTGTCAGACATCTCAAAACCAAAAAGACAAAATGGACATTTGTGCCTCATATGCACCTTGCACCGCTGCGAGCGTGCGCCATCAAAATGCCACATTGCACCTCAAGCGCTCTTGCGCACACGCGCGCGCGCGCGTGTGCATGAACGGCGCATCCATTGCTGCATGATGCGCAACAACGTCTGCAAGCTACCTAAAGACTTAAGACTTACCAAAGTAAAGAATAGATAACAAACCCTCTATTTAAACCACTTGAAAAACTTTTCTCTCTTAGATATGGGACTAAACATTTTCAAAGCACTTTTGGTGGGAAACAAAACTTAAAAGGATTTTATATTTTAAAACTTTTCTAACAGTCCCCCACTAGTTTTAAAATGTACTTGGCTTGTATAGAAACTTATGCATCAGTGAGAGTGTTTGTAAGACTTGAACCCCCACTTATTGAAAGAAAACCTAAATTAACCAAGGTGCTAAGTGGACTTACCTTGAACTTAGCTCCTTATATTGTTAATGAGTTTTCAATCATACATAGGTTTCAAAAAAGTTCAATTGTATGGATTTCATGTTGGCATATTTTGAGCCTTGCGCTTTCCTGAATTCATGAGTGCTCTAGAGAATTGTCAAATCTCATAAGAAGCGGCTCACACTTCTACACTCACATAGGTGAGTTTGTCTAGGTGTACTGTAACACACACCCTAGCCTTAAGGCCTACAAACTCATTAAGAGCTATTACCTCAACCCTCACATTAGTTACAGCTCATGAGCAAACATCAGTAATGGGTTCACATAAATATGCTCAATATCTATCATTCACCAATTTGTTTCCCATTGAACCTAGGCATGTGAGGTCTCCAATGCTCTAGGTTGGGTATCCTTAGGTGGTGACTTAATTGGCTTAACTTCCATTCCCCTCGATGTATTATTGATGACATTTCTCGAAAGGCCTTTCGTAAATAGGTCTGCCAAATTTTGACATGACTTCACATATTTCAATGATATAATATTGTCATCAATCATTTATCTTATAAAATTGTGTCTTAGACTAATAATATGCCTGGACTTCTCATTGTATTTCATATTACCTGCTTTACATATAGCTGATTAGCTATCACAAAATATTGAAATAGCAGGTATAGGCTTCCCACCTAGTGGAATATCCACTAGCATGTTCTTAAGCCATTCAACTTCTCTACAAGCAGATGCCAAAGCAATAAACTCATATTCTATTGTAGAATGAGTTATACAGGTTTGTTTCTTAGACCCCCGTGCAACTACTCCTCCACCAAGGGTAAAAACCCAATCACTCGTAGACTTGAAATCTTTAAAGTCGGTATTCCAACTTGCATCACTATACCCTTCAATAATAGCAGAAAACTCGGTATAGTAGATTTCGTAGTCTAAAGTATGCTTAAGATATCTAAGAATCATGTTCACTGCATTCCAATGTTGATGACCAGAATGATTAGTATATCTACACACTTTACTCATTGCATAGGCAATATCAGGCCTTGTGCAATTCATTGCATACATAAGACTACCTACAACACTGGCATATTTTAATTGTTGAACACTTGCACCAACATTTGAAGTCAATTTCATATTTGGATCATATGACGTGCATGGCGGTGAACTATTAATATATCCATACTTTGTAAGAATTTTCTCAATATAATGTGATTGACATAATGCAAAGCCACTATCATTTCTTATAATTTTGATTCCTAAAATAACATTTGCAACACCCAAATCTTTCATACAAAATATGGAAGATAAAAAACTTTTTGTTTGATTTATGCATTCACTATTGGAACCCAAAATAAGCATATCATCAACATATAAACATATAATAATAATTGAGTTACAATCTACTTTACTGTAGACACACTTATCAGCACCATGTATTTTAAAACCATTATATACCAGAGAACTATCAAATTTTTCATGCCAGTGCTTAGGGGCTTGCTTTACTCCATATAAGGATTTCTCAAGTTTGCAAACTTTGCGTTCTTGCCCTAGCACTACAAAACCTTCAGGTTGCTCCATATATATCTCTTCATCTAATTCTCTATTCAAAAAGGTTGTTTTCACGTCCATTTAATGGATTTGAAGCTTATATATGCCAGCCATGGCAATTAGAATTTTAATAGTAGATATTCTGGTTACAGGAGCAAAAGTACCAAAATAATCAATGCTTCTTTTTGTTTAAAACCTTTTGCAACCAAACGAGCTTTAAATTTATTGATTGTACCATCAGCTTTTAATTTCTTTTTAAAAATTTATTTGCAGCCAATAGTTTTGCAACCAGCAGGTAAATCGACTAATTTTCAAACATTATTAGACATAATTGATTCAATTTCATCGTTTACAACTTCTCTCCAAAAAGCAGCATCTTGAGAAGACATTACCTCTCGAAAGGACACTGGATCATTCTTAATTAGAAATGTATAAAAGTCAAAACCAAAATTAGTTGGTTTTCTAATGCGTTTACTGTGTCTAACTTCAATTTCTGGTTCAACAGTACAATCATCAGAATATTCAATCATGTCATTAACAGGATGTTCATCTACTATAATATGACTGCCATCAGGAAGAGAATCAAATGCATTTTTATGTTCTATGAAAGATGCATCTCTAGATTTTATAATAACATCATTAACAATGTCCAGAAATCTATATGCTTTACTATGTTCAGCATACCCAACAAATGCACATTTAAATGCTTTAGGTCCAACCTTCTTTCTTTTATTTTCTGAAATTTTAACATATACTAAACAACCCCAAACACAAAAATAACTAAGATTAGGTTTCTTACCAAAACACAATTCATAAGGTGATTTTTCAGATTTGGAATAAGGAACTCGGTTAAGAATATAACAAGCAGAAAGTATAGCCTCTCCCCATAAGTTGGAATGCAAACTTGTATTAACAAGCATAGCATTTATCATTTCTATAAGTGTTTTATTTTTCCTTTCTGCTACTCCATTCTGTTCAGGAGTTCTAGGAGCTGATGTTTGATGGATAATATCATTATCTCCATAAAATTTATCAAATTCTTCACATAAGTATTCACCTCCTTTATCTGTTCTTAAATGTACAATCTTTGTTTTAAATCTATTTTGTACTTCAGCAAAATAAATGAGAAATTTTGAAAATGCTTCAGATTTATGTTTCATCAAATAAACATAACAGAAATTTCAATAGTCATCTATAAAGGTAATAAAGTACCTATTGCCACCACGACTCAAAACATTATCCATCGTACACACATCAGAATGCACTAATTCCAACAATTTATAATTCTTTTCTATACTGGGAAATGAGAGTCTAGTTAGCTTGGTTTGAATGCATGTCTCACACTTATGATTATGTTCTATTCTAACGTGACAAAAAAGAAGAACAAAGCTATTCATATTATGAATGCAACGAGAATTTATATGTCTCAATCGTGAATGCAAAGAAAATAAGAGTCAACCATATAAAAAGAAGTAATAGCTTCATTTATGCTCATCTTAAACATACTACCAGTGGCAAACCCTTTTCCTACAAAGATTTTTTCTTTGGTCACAGTTACAATCTCAGACTCAATAACAATCTTAAAACCATTTCGTGATAGTAGATCTACAGATATTAAATTTTTTCGAACTTCTGAAGCATAGTGGACATTCTCAAGTGTTAGGATTTTTCTGGAGGTGAAATTAATTTTCACACTCCCTTTTCCCAGCACTTTAGTTGAGGAAGAATTTTCCATAAAGAGATTACATCCCTCCCCCACTACTTCATACGACTTGAATAAGTTTCTGTCGTTTGCCACATGAACAATGCTTCCAGTATCCATGTATCAGTCCTTATTTGCTGCCACCATGAAGGTTTCAGAGATTACAACAACAAGCCTCTCCTCTGACTCATTTGGCTTAGGACCATTCCTCTTCCTTTCTCTGCACTCTCTAACAAAATGCCCAAACTTACCACAAACATAACAACTTATTTTCTTTTTATCAGTTAGTTTTTTCCCTTTCACAAAATTCTTTTTGATTTTCTGGGTTTTCATGATTTTGCTACCCTTGTTACTAACAAAATTCACTTTAGGATAACCCTCTTTAGGACTTGAATTCTTTTTGTCACAAAGATGAGTTTTCTCCTCAATTCGGATGTCCTTAAGAAGACCATCTAAAGTGATTTTCTCATTTTTATGTTTTAGGTGAAGCCGGTAGTTTTCCAATGATGACAACAACTTGGAAGTCATCATCAAGATACATACCTTCTCCTTTGATTTTATAGGCCAATATTTGCATCTCATGAATTTGAGCAAGTATAGGCTTATCATCAACAATAGAAAAATTAACATACTGTTCTACGATAAACCTTTTGTTACCAGCATCTTCTGCATTGTACTTGATCTCGAGAGCATTCCACAACTCTCTAGCTGACTCTAATGGTGAATACAAGTCAAAGAGAGAATCAACTAAAGTGTTTAGGATATGCGCTTTGCATCGATAGTTGTCAGTATGTCACTTCTCATGCTCTTTTTTATGTTCTTCTATCTCAACTTCTCCAGCAACAACAGTGGGACATGCCTTTTTGAGAATATAGTTGATATGCAACTCAGACAATAGGAAAGAGACCTTTGATTGCCACCGCTTGAAGTTTGACCCATCAAATCGATCGAGTTTTTCAAGGTCACGGCTAAGCAGATTGATGGAGTTGGATGTCGAACCAGAGGCCATATTGAAGTTCTAAAATTGTTAGTGCAAACAGGTGACAAAAAATGATTTAAGAAAATGGAGAGCTCAAGCCTAGATGCACGTTCTTAAGATCGCTATCTTTAGAACTTCAATCGCCCCACTTCGAGAATTCCGAAGATGCGAAAAGGGGTTTGTTGTGACTGAGTTTTCAGGATACAACTAGACTTGAACCTCAGAAAGTCACTGTTTCGCAAGAACAGATGACCTCTCCCCACACTTGAACTCTGCATGCCAAATCAGGAAGAAAGAAAGGAGAAAACTGAAGAGTCAGAAATGCACGCGTGTGCGTGAATGACGCGTTCATTGCTGCATGATGCGCAGCAACGTCCGCAAGCCACCTAAAGACTCAAGGCTTACCAAAGTAAATAATAGATAACAAACCCTCTATTTAAATTGGTGGGAAACAAAACTTAAAAGGATTTTATATTTTAAAACTTTTCTAACATGTTCTAGTGATGATAACGCAACAATAAAGCATTAGACGAGCTACAATCTGAACCCGTCACTAAAAAACACACAACTTGAAGATTATAGTATAAATTCATAAACATGAAAAAGACTTTGGACTTCAAGTTGGTGAAGACAAATCTAATCTTGCTTAGATACCATGTTAAAAAAATAAAGAACTGATTGAATAAAAATTAAATAAGAGATTAAAGAGAAGAAATTGAAAAATAAGAGGCATATACGTGGTTCAGCCAAATACCTATATCCACAAGAAAAAGCTCCTACATCCTCTCTCTTTATCTTTTTTTTTTTTTAATTTATTCAATCTCTCAACTCACACATTTATACAGGTACATGATCCAAATAAAAAAATTTTATCTACAACAAATATAAAAAATAATTATGATGGGATAAAGATAGACAATAATTTTGAAAACTATATATTATCACCTTTTTTGATAAGTGATAATCTTTAGGATTGCAGCTGCTTTTTGAGATAAACAATTATCTTGAAAATTGCTATAGGTGATGGGCGATAGCGTACAAAAAATCCAGAATATTTGGGGTTTTTGAATTTTGATAGTGGATAACAGTAAGACCTGGAAAATCTTTTTTTTTGGGGGAGATCCATAAGTGAAATAGACGCTACTAAATTTCAAAGAATACTAACATGCACATGTTTTTAAAGGTAAACAGAATAAACTATGATATTGTGTTGTGGTCTAAAATTCAATAACCAAGTTCATTCCAATTTTCTGGATATATAAATGGCGTTCTTGTGTTTTTGGATTCATCCATCTAGGTAGATTGATAAGATGAATTGACATGTATCCCTGCATATCCTTTTTCTATGATGTATGTTTGGATGAAACACCTTTTCTTATTATCCAGATAAATGGTTTTGCCCAAATTAAGAAGCAATCCAATTTGTCCAGAAATAATAAGATAAGGTATATGCTAGTTTCTCACTTTGCAATATCCCATTATGTCCCCTTTATCTGGATAAGTAGGCTCAATTGAGCATGCTGTGTGAGTCTCAAGCTTGAGGGATAAGCTGAGATGCCCGGAAATTAGCCCCAACACACTCCACAATGCAGTGTTACCACATATTTCACATATCCGGAATTACCGTTATCCAGAGTACTGACCAACATGAGAAAATGTTTAATTGACCTCGAGATTACTGGATATTCATGGCTCAAGGGCATACACCTATACATAAAACACACAGATCTGAGGTGTTTTTTCTTATCCCAGGCCGGGGGTAGGGTTGGTAAATGAGAAGAGCTTGGGTTGTTCGGGTTTGGCTGACTAAGGACATGTTTGATGGTTTATCCAAGATTGGACCAAATGAACAAAAAAGATGAAACAAAACACGGGTTATGTTCATTCCATAACAATTTTACCAAGTTCAACATTTGTTTGGACCATATTTAGATGCTATGTTCTAAATATCCGTTGTTTGATGACAATGTGCGCACAACTTGGACAGTCATGGATAATGGGTTGGATTACTTTATTTTGGATCATCTGCCAACCATATGAGTGGTTTAACATGTTTATTATAGATTTTAACTTTGGATATAGATATCGGATTGGATCTAAAAACTAAAAAATATTTAAAAATTTGGGTAATTTTATAAAAATAAGAATTGATACTTTTCTTTTATAGATAAATGCTTGAATCGGCATTTTATTAGATCTAATTCTAAAGTTTATCAAAAAATTATGGATTTTAGCTCCAAATATAAATCTCAAATTGAATCCAAGTACAAAAAAATTGTCTACATTTTTTTAGCTCCAAATATAGAGTGCCAAAAATTCCGCAAGGCAATCAAAAGACTAAACCAAAAAGAGCACAAGCATTCAATATAAGGTGTGAGAAAATGATTCAAAAGGCAAAAAAAAAAAAGCAACACACATTAAGATCCACATTGAACTCCAAATACTCAATCAGCAAAAGTAACAAACATGTCCTTACAAAACCTCCAAAACAACACCCAATGTCTCATCGAACAACCGGATTAGAAGCGCTCCATCTTCAATCCAGAGGCAGAAACCAAAAAAAATAAACAATGAAAAGGTGAAACAACCATTACCCAACAACTGAAACAGCACCCACATACAATTTCTAGAGAGAAACTAGAAATGTCAACAATAAAAAGGTGAAACAACCATTACCCATCAACAAAAACAACTCCCACATATAATTTTTAGTAGCTAGAAATGCATAAGAGAGTGAGCCATTTGGTGCTGATCCCACCACCACCTGGACCCCTTTAATGCCTTCCTCCCAGAGGCAAAACCATTAAGAAAAAGAAAAGAAAAGAAAGGAGTAGCTAAGAGAGCTCACTCTGGTTTCTGGTTCACTTTTGCCCCCTCCCCAGCTCGAGCTCATTGCTTTCAAGGGGTAAAAGGAAAAGGAAGCGGCCAACATTATATATATATATATAATGTAAAATATGTATTTTATGTATATATTATAAATATAAAATATATGATATACCAATATGTAATATGTAAAACAAGCGTATACGAGCTTAGCTTGCCATTTTCATACTTGGCTCGTTTTAGCGTTTCCCAGTCCTAACAAGGTGGATGTTGATCCAGAACCAGAATACCAGGAATATGAGATCCAGACCCATTACCTGGGTTCTGAGGCTCAAAAGCGCCAGGTGTGTTAGAAGCTGGAAGGGTACACTGGTCTTTGTTGAAAAAGTTGTACGGATTAACTTGGAACTATGTCAAGTTAGGATAGATCAATGAAAGTTCCAAGAAAAAGTGAGAAAAGAATATGGTAATTTTCTCCCTTCTTTGCACACATTGCTTGGGTAAAAATTGAAAGGGGGGAAAGTATATATGATTCTCAAAAAGTTAGGATTTTGACCGGTGAGTGACGCAATCAAGGGATCCCAAAAAGAATGTGAGGCCCCACCGCACATAACGTAAAAAAGTAATCATGCCATGCCATAAGGTGTGCTTTACATAAAGCTTTATTGTTAGATTAGAGAGAGAGAGCACTCGTATTGTACACAACCACACAACCATTAGTCACACATGTCGTTATCCAGAGAAAGAAAAATGCCTTGATAAACTAAAAATTTGTTTTCAAGAAAAAAAATATGAAGAAAATATATATAATATCAGAAATATTTAGAAGTACAGTGTCATGATAAAAATACAATATTTTCAAAACTAGCAATACTTTAAAAAAATATCAAATGTTTTAGATATTATATTCTATGTCAGTTGGACACGCCATTTTGAATGTAAGTCCTAGGTGAAATGAGCGCACACACTCTAGAGCACGCTGACATAGACACTGACATGTCCAGATGATATTTTAATATTTTTAATAATATTTTAATATCATTTTAATAAAATATAATATTTTTTCTTTCAATCATATTGCAAACGTTACTAATATATATATATATATATATAAAGACGGCTACCACAAGCAATGCTACACCTTTGATCATGAAAGATCGAATGTTTGTTGAACCTTGTGGACCAACGTGATCTAAGGAGTTTCATAAAACATTTTTGGTGGAAAAAAAATGTAAATCACGTTATTGTATGCATGCAAAAATTTTTAGACATGATTAAAGATGCATAAAATCAATTTTAAGCATCAAGAATATAAAAAATACATAGTATATGTTTGCATAAATTTGCAGATATTTTTCAAGAATGTAGAAAATTAATTTTAAGCATTAAGAACATAAAAAATACACAATATATACATGAAAATTTAGTTTCAATCATATTGCAAATGTTACTATTATATATATATATACATATATATATATATATATATATATATATATATATATATATATAAAGATAATGATACACCTTTGATCATGAAAGATCAATTGTTTGTTGAACCTTGTAGATCAACATGATCCAAGGAGTTTCACAAAAATTCTTGGTGAAAAAAAAATATAAATCACGTCAAAGCTACTACAAACAATAGTACACCTTTGATCATAAAATATTAATTGCTTGTTGAACTCTATGAATTGCATTAAAGAGGGTTGCTTTAAGTTTGGAGCCCAAGAAAAACATTCTTGGTGGACAAAACATGAGTGAAATACTACAAAATCGAATTTGTTTAATGAATCCTAACAAATAGCAAGAATTCTTGACCTCTCTTAATATATTTCTCAATTAAAAAATACAAGATTTGAATTGATGTTGTTTCATTTTATTATCAAAATATCAAAAATATAAGTTTTTTTATGAATTAAAAATAAAAAATAAAAAAGTAAAATAAATAAAAAATTAAAAACACATCCATGTCCATGTGTGCTATCTCATTAAAAAAATTTCAAACTTGCAAGTCAAACTTGTGTCATGTGTCTTCACATCGACATATCTTTGTGATAGATTATATTGGTTCTTGAAAATTTTACAATAAAATCATAAGATTTTCAAAAAGTAACACACACACACACACACACACACATATATATATATATATATATATATATATATATATATATATTTCAAAAATTTTACCATACTGATGTGATCTAGACACTTGGTTTATAGAAATAGACTCTTGGATCATCTAATTTGGATGTTGAAAATCAATGACTTAGAACTTTTATAAATATTCAAACATAAAAAATGACTATTATATTACGTACAATTGGTCGTTGGTCATATTCAATTTCTCCACATCTCACTTGGAGACTGTGTGTCCCACTTGAAACATGTAAGACAGAGGCTTATGCACTACCAGTAATTTGGTTATATACGGTAGGACCGTATTGGTCAAATAGTGAGCATGGGGGCTCACTCATTAAAGATCAGTCTGTGAGTTGGTATCCAGGGGTGTGTACTCCTCTTAACAGGTGTCATTGTTCACCTGACATGTGTTCCTGCTGCTGGACCACACTTGGCTCTTGAATGCTCATTGAAGGAGCCCATCTAATTTATGGGAAGAGCTATGATGAAGTGCAGGATTTGGACCTGTTATTTATTTCAAGATCAATGATTCTAGGGGCGCAAATGGATCGGGTTTGCTCATATCTTTGATGTAAATTCGATGTACGTGCAATCCTAAAAATGAAATTTCAAGACACGGATGTATATGAATTTAATTTGGACTTGTACGATCAACACCTTTTTAGGCTTGGATTGGGATCAATATGTACTTTTTTTAAACTTATATTTGGATCCGGAGGCCCGATTGTACTGAATCTTTTTCTACTGGATACCATATTTACATAAACCAAAAAGCTGGATTCAACTCTAATCTCAGTTCGTTCTCTCTCTAAAAAAAAAACTAATCTCAGTTTGTGGCTGTATATTTTCAAAAAATGCAATTGCTTTTAAGGTACTGTTCCCACCATTTTCAGTAGTTGATGCTACAAATGTTATATATATATATATATATATATATATATATATATATATATATATATATATATATATATATAGAGAGAGAGAGAGAGAGAGAGAGAGAGAGAGCAGCTCACAAATAGTTTTATGTTGTAAACAACCTAAAGGGCCGTTTGGAGAGAGTGCAAAATCTGGTTTTTGGCAAACCTGATTTTGTCAAAAACCAGATTTTTAAAGTGTTTGGCTGAAAAAAACTATTTTTAGTTATTAAAACTTTAAAAAGTAAAACTGGCCAATTTTCGGCCAGCCACCGGCTGGAAAATGGACGGGATGGTGTTGGCCACACCAAGTGACATCGTCCCCGCTGGTGGCTGGCCGGAAAATGGCTGGAATGTCAAAAAACTAAAAAAAAAATGAAAAAAAGCAATTGGGCCTTTTTTCGGTGGCTGGCGAGAAAAGGGTCAAACAAAAAAAAAACAAGAATGCTGGCCATTTTCGGCCAGCCACATGCTGGAAAATGGCCGGGATGGTGTCGCCACCATCCCGACCATTTTCCGGCCGACACCATCTCAACCATTTTCCGGCAGGTGGCTCGCTTGGAAATGGCCGGAGTAGGTTGCTCATGTCCATGTTAGCCTTAATCCAAACTCCACTACACCTGCGAATTAAAGATACTCATAATTGATGTGAGCGTATCTAACTTATTTGGTCTGAGTCGTGCTGAACAAAGCCTTAATCCAAACCAGCCTGCCACATGTTACTGGATTCGTCCGTCTAGATTCCAATCATGTGAACCGTTGATCCTATAAACCTGACCGCTTACATTTATCTCTCTCTTTTATGGGCCGCGTGAGTGGGTCCTACCACACACTTATTTCGTCGATTGGATGCTCAAACAATCACGAAAGTAAGAGATCATGATTATTGATATTATGCTTCTCCGACTGATTATTATTAATAATTATTATATCTTTTAATATAATAAGATTACATGTTCAGAATGTAAACTGTTCGGAATGGGGTTGGATGTACCATTTAATGAATCCCCCTTAGGGATGGCAGTGGACCGAGGAGGGGGCGAGGGACAAGGTCTCCACCCCCGCCCTGTTTCAAAATCCAAACCTTCATCTCCGCACGAGGATGGATTTTAACCTCCACCACCGCCTTCATCCCCGTTTCATGTCCTTCATCCCCAGTCCAAACGGGGGTGAGGCGGGGCGGGGCCCGTTTTCCCTTAGTCTATAGTCATCCCTTAAAGGATTGGGGACGGGGCGGGGTTAGGCTGGGATTGGGACGGGGATAGGGCGGTAAAAAGTGTAAGTCCATCCCCACACGGGGATAGCTTTTAACCTTCGTCCCCGCCTCCATCCCCGTTTCATGCCTTTCATCCCTGGTCCAAACGGGCCGAGGCCGGGCGGAGCCCCGCCCTAATCCCCCTCGATATTGGCTATGTGGATCTGGAGGAAAGGAGCACAAGTAACTAGATTTTAATATCTGTCAGATCCCGTTATCCATCGGATTTTGGTAACAAAATCTCACACCGAATCTGAAGCCAATTATTAATAGGATTTGATTTGGCTTATCAAATCCAACTAATTAGAGAAGGATCATGACATTGTTGACATCCCTGTTAATTTATTTATAAATCAATGTCCAATGATTAGGGATCCACATTCGCTTGTCAGTCTTTCACATCAGCATATATATATATATATATATATATATATATATATATATATATATATATATATATATATATATATATATAGAGAGAGAGAGAGAGAGAGAGAGAGAGAGAGAGAGAGGTGTTGAGATTGAGATTGGCATGTGAATAACCACCACACGACCGCATTGTGATCAACGCACTATCATTATAATTATGTTGAAAGAAATGCATTGCCCTTATTTTATTTGCTAGTGAGCAGGTGGGAAAGGTTTTTGAGGACTTCAAGGGAACGTTATTGATTGATTGAAGATGGTATTCATAGGAAGACGTCTAAATCAAATGACTGAAAATTTATTGATCGATTGAAGACATAATTGTAGTGGACCACTCAACGGGCTTCTTTACATGCTGCACATATTTGTGATGGAACGCAGAAGGGTTGCCTCCTTCCCAGCATGGAGAGAAGTTGTTGACAAGAATGTACATATATAATTGGTGCACATTAAGACCCAGGCCCGGACCAAACCCTATAGGGTTCGGTATGGTGATAAATAAGAAGACCCCATTAAGACCCGGGTATGGTTTGTGAAATTTTATACCAGACCTGGGTCCATCGATAGTTGATGGTTTTGGTGCAGGGCCCCAACGAAGTTCGTCTACCTATGATCTGAATTTACATCCCTCATGTGCTTGCATTGCTTGTATTTTCGTTGCATGAAGCAGTGTTTGATGTTCTGCTACATCCACTACAAGCAAAACCGTTTTTTGCTGGGATACAAATAGCTCCCACAAAAACCTTTGTTGGCAAAAGAATGCGCCAAGAAAGGCATGAAACTTTACACCGCCAACAAATGTGGTTTTCACTGGGGCACTTCTTGCGTCAGCAAAAAATTAATACAGTAAAGATATTTAACAAAATTGAAATATCTTTTACCGGCGCAGTTCTACACCAGTAAAAAATGTTTGCTGGCGCTATACTGTTCCAGTAAAAATCTTGTCCCAAAACAACACGATCTTTACTGGCACAAAACTGCATCAGTACTGACTCAATATTGCGCCGGCAAAAGTCCCTATCTTTTACTGACACAATTCCTGCACCAGTAAAAAATACCAAGGAGGCACTTTTTACAGGCGCAATTTTTGTGCCAGTAAATGATTTATTTATTTATTTTTAAAACAAATTTATTAGGCCAGCACATCAGTCTTCAAGATCAAATAACAAACACATCATCACTAGATTCTAAGAATACAGTATTTTTAAAAGAAATGTTAAAGTTTTTACACCAGCACTAAAAGAAATAAAGCACCTGTGACAACTGCATGGTGATTTTGTTGGGGAAAAGCTTTGACAGCAGCTTCATTATCTTTGGAATTTCTTTGTCTCTATCATGCAACCTACCAAAACTATGTTGCAAAAAGTAAGAAAATCATCAAGACTTCGACCAACAAAAGTGCTTCAAATATGGACCAACAAATTGTTGGATCATATTTCGGATCACACAGTTTCAGAATCGTCATCATGATATAAAGCACGATATAAATCAGGAAATACAACAGTGTAAATAACATGATTAACAGATCACGACAGAAACAATAGCAGGGTGCAGGCATATCGGTTTCCGCAAACAACCAAAATTCAGACGACAACCACGATATAAATCAAGAAATACAACAGTGTAAATAACATGATTAACAGACGACAGAAACAATAGCAGGGTGCAGGCATATCGGTTTCCGCAAACAACCAAAATTCAGACGACAGCATAAGATCAAACAGATGCACATAACATAAAGAAAACAACAGACACATGTTTAGATTATGTAACAGGCTAAGGCGTACGAAAGTACTCCCCTTAGAGAAGATTCGCCCCCACATACAGTGCAAATCAGGGTGCGGCGTCCTTCCCCCAGGATACAATAGCCACGACGAACCGAACGGTGCACTCCGGCGGATCGTCCTTTCAAAACAACCTCCACGAACCAAATGTTGCAGAACAACCTTTCGGTAAAACTCAGGAAAGAGAGAGAGAGAGCAACAGGGGAGATGGAAATCGCAGAGCTTCAGAGATGTGTCTATCTCAGTCTGTGTGTAATCCCAGCCCTTACCACGCTTTTATAACCCACGATCACAATCTCGAGCCCGAGCCCGACCCGGCACGGCACGGCGGGCGGGCACACGCACATGTAGTGGTCATCCCACTCCCTTGTTCTCAGGAACAAGTGTATGAGTTCACTAGTTGCTTATAAAACTCAAGCAAAATCAATATGGGACTATTCCACCTCATCAAGACCACTTCCTCTAAACAACCAAGTTTCTCCTTTGAATTTTCTCTCCCTTCCTTCTTACACCTAACACAAATCACGCAACACACAACTACATAATGACTTTAAGTGCACTGTGAAGTAACATACTGATTGGCCCATGCCAACCATGTTTGCATGTTTGAATGTCTAACTCTTGATAAACCAAGAGATCTTAATGGAGGTTCTAACCAGGCCTTCAGAAACTAACCCAATTAATTGGGAATCACCCATCTAATTCAGGTTATAACTTTAAAGATGCATAAGTGGAAGCTACGTATGCAAAAAAATCATGAACAACGGCATTGCAAGATAAACCAGAATACCAAGTTACGAATTGAGAAAACTCAGAAAACTACATATTAAAGTATTACTGCAACTCATTATATCTAAAGTCTGTGTTAATAAAAATGCAAAAAGAATATGATATGGATAAGTTCTTGTTGGTATCAAGTTAATAATGCTTTAGATGAAGAAAAATGGTGCATATAAGAGTTCTGCTGACCCGCCCTCAAGTTCAAATGTTCAAGCCATTTTTTTCAATATTCTAGAACTTTCCTGCAGCTTTAACCCAGCTTCTCTTAGTTTCATAAGTTGGTCTATCGAAGGGGAATAATCTTTTAGTTTTCGAGCTAAGAAGTAATGATAATTTACATGTTTTTATTTATTCTCATTTTTCTGATTGATAATTTCTCCAAATCTCAATGTCAATAGCATCTTTGTGCTACGTGTATCTGAGAGTCCCACTTGTCCATGAAGCTTATTCCCATCAGTTTAGAGCCTCAACTGTTTTCTACTTCTGATGTTTCATGTGATACCAATGGACTTCCATCCTTCACCAAAAATTGATCTGTAGGAGGTACAATTTGTTCATAATTACAAATAGAATAATGTCATCCTCTAGTTCAAAATGCTTTCCCAATAAAATGAGATATTTCTTTTACTTCAGATTTACCGTGTGTATTTGAACAAACATTGCCACCAGTTTCTTAGGGCCCACATTGATAATTCAGCAGAATATGTTCTTGAATTCCACGCAGTACACTACTTGTTTTATTAATGAAGTAGTGAACAAATACGAGTTTCAGTGTCAATGAAGTAATAAACAGGTATGGGCTTCAGTGTCAAGGACGTAATGAACAAGTATGGGTTTCAGTGTTTACAAAGTCATCATCAGAGACTTCCATGCTTCCTACTATTAGAGCCCGATCATTACAATTATTATCAAGATTCAACTATGAACAAGGCTATCTTAGCTACAACCTTCATAAGATAAGCGACCTTAACTTTATGACATCCCTGCTCAACAGTTTAACCATTGTCAAAGTTGATGAATCTAAATTTAAACTGATTGACTGTTATCATAGCATCAAGCACACAAACGTATCATAATTTTAGATTTTTGCGTCTCTCTGTTTCGGTAAAGTCCATGTAATTAATGCAAAACAGCCGCAAACAACAGTTCAAGTGCCTCTTTCTTCAATAATAAATCGATCCTATCAATGTTGGGAAACAGAAGTGCAATATGGAGATATAAAAGTGCCACGCCAACAGTATGTAACATAAAAAAATGCATGATAAAGAAAATCTAGAAGTGGTAAAATGTGCTTCAGCAACAAACAACTTAAAGCAATTAAAGGACCTTCAATTGCATATACGCTAGTGGATGTATACCTTCAAAATGTGAAAGCTCAATATTTTTTTTTTCAAAAGTTTGTAGATGCAGGCCTGCTTCATAAGCCTTTTGAACTTCCCTGCAAAGGCCAATTAAAGTTACATAATAAAAGCTTTTTTCCTTTTTCAGTGAAATTGCTGTAATGGGAAATGAAACCCAAATATAAGTCGCCGTCGATTAAGATCTATGACCGTATTCTCATGTATTAGCTGAAAACTCCAATAAAAATAAAATAAAGAAAATAAATGAAACATCTTTCAACTCGTTTAGCATTTTGAAAGAAGTTTTCTAACTAAAAAACAAAATCAGTTAAGAATTTTATAAGAAAGAAGCATGCCATCAAGAAAGACATGAACCAGAAATTATTAGCTTATCTTCTTATTAAACTGAACCATTTGTTCAAGAAAAGCATCCTTTTGTCAACACATAAACAACAAGGGTTACAAAAATAGTAACTGTCTAATCAGACTCATCTATATGAATGTGAAAACAAGTATCATACTTTTTCAGGAAGAAAAATAGAAAAGAGACTAAAATCATGTCCATCAATATTTTCAAAATAAACCATCAAGATACTTTGGATTATTGACGTTGTAGACAGATGACTCACAAAGATGCAGCAGATAGGTATCCATTAGCAGATGTTAGAAAAGCTAGAGGAATGATGTAAAAGCTAGCTAGCAAAAAAATACTATGTACAACCCAGTATATGTGACAAAGTATGTCCACAATGCAAACAACTAATAACCCAATGTTTGTGACAAAACATTCTAATAGAACCAATAGTCTTGTACAATGATCCAAAATTCATGCCTCTGCATAACTAAAACAAAAAAGGACACTAGTATCAATGTTGACACTCAATGGTGATCCACCATGTCCATGCCCTCCATAGCCTACAATAGCAACACATGAAAAATTAATTTTAAACTATATATATATAAGCCTTTTATCATTAAAGAACATGAAAATGTTAAAAGTTTAACTGATTAGAAGGGTTATCAAAAAAATTTATAGCACACTAGTACAAATTTTCTATAGCTGGTATCTAAATAGCCTATCATCTTTCCAA
The DNA here is from genome assembly GCF_984573655.1 of Nuphar pumila. Classification (NCBI taxonomy): domain Eukaryota; kingdom Viridiplantae; phylum Streptophyta; class Magnoliopsida; order Nymphaeales; family Nymphaeaceae; genus Nuphar; species Nuphar pumila. The sequence goes on along the minus strand of NC_143256.1, from coordinate 24,880,651 downwards.
TCTACCTGTGTCGTGGACCATCCTTTTTTCATGTTCTCCTTTTTCACATGTTGCAACAGTTACTTTCTCCTTATTCTTAGTATCTAGGACAATTAATTCATTTTGGTCCTCAATATCCAGGATAATTAATTCTTATTTGCATTGAGTCTGCTATGTGTATGTCATCTCTAACACCACAATAGTTGCACTTTAGAAATTTTACTTCTATATATGTGCAATATTTTCTCACAGTCTTTATATCTATTAACAAAATCAAGAAATCAGTTAAAATAAAATAACAATTCTCATAAAATGCAAAATCATGTTTGTCCATGCGTTTGTAAGCTGAAATTGTAGAGGCAGAAAGAAAAAGAAAAGGAATCTATTAACAAAAAAACATGCATGATCTATTCAAAGAAACAAAAACACATGCACTCAAAATGGCAACCCACTACATCACAATATTGAAAGAGAAAAAAAACCAAAAAAACACAAAAAAAGGAGGGTATATCAGTTTGTCAACAGGTTTGTCACCACTGAATGATTCAGGGCGTGTGTGAATATCTCAATAATTAGTCTAACAAATTGCCAGCATGGCATGTATGTGACTATGAAAGACATGCATTTAACAAGCTTATTGGATGGTTATTAAAGGGTATATCGGTTTTCAATTCTTTGAAGCCTTTAAGGTTAGATTTAGTACTTGCTAACCCATACAAAATGTGGAAGACATTGATGAATCTACACTTTTTTTCTATCAATATGCAAAGGAAAATACAAAGAGCGCAGCATCACACTGATTATGGAAGGTCATCAAGAAAAACTTTCTAGGGATAATCATGACAATTAACAATTCTATAAGATACTCAAAAAAACTAAACTGCAACTGTGTGATCTTGCCTGACACCTTGTTTGCAATATACATCCCTAGTGCCATGATCATAATTACATCATTCATAAACTCAAATAGACTATGAATGCTGTGTTTAGCATAACGATTTACACATAAATTAACAATGTCAAATAATCGAGAGAAAATACGAGCTAAAAAATGAGCTATAAACATACACAGTAACGAGTCAATTTTATCAACCTCATAATGAGATTAAAGGTATGTTTGGCCGAGTCTTGTGAGATTTGGACTCTCAGGCAAATGAGAATACGAATCTCATTGGCATTGGCTAAACAAACATCATAAAATGAGCAGACTCACTTACCTTTACAAATGAAGATATCTTTTTAAATGAGAATCAGAATCACAAGAAACCTCATGTGATTATCATTCCTATAACTCCAAATCAATTTTGAACTAGAATCACATGCGTCCCAGCAAATCAAACCCACCCTAAGTTCCAAAAAAAAATTCAGGCATCAGAAGCAATCCTAGTAATAGAAATAACTAAATTTTCTTTGAGTGGAGGGTTCATGTCGTGAAAATTTCTTTTTGTTTTCAACTTGATTTCTTTTTGAAGTTTGTTACATCTCAAAAAAAATTTGTATAATAGCATCTAGTTGTTATGGTCGTATACTCGTGACCATGCTTTCATGCATTGTGGCCGGGACCAACAGTTTAACAAACATGTAAAATGGTGGGTGAATCAGGTCATATGATCCAAAATGACGTAATCCAACCCACTATCCATATTTGTCTAAGTAGTCCACACATCGTCATCAAATAATGGACATTTGGAACGCAACATCCAAGTACAGTCCAAACAAAAATTGGGCGGTACAATTATTACGAAACAAACAGAACCATGTTCTATCTGTTTTTTTTTACAAGCCATCAAACAAGCCCTTAACGAGCTAAGCCCAAACAACTTGAGCTTGACTTGTTGGACTCGCTTACCAGACGCAATTATGGGAAGCATGCCTTAGAGCATGAAACTATACACTTCTTTTATGTTTGTGAAACTTTATGATAAATCCACTTCTGAAAAATCTTGCTTTGTTAGAATGAACTTTTTTTATATTGTCTTTTTCATGTTAAAGAAATTATACTTTTTAAAATTTAAGCTTTATATATTGTAATGAGTACATGTTAAATGAGCTTTTCAGATTTTTTTTTTCTGACTGCACAAATATGTTCTATGCACTTGATTTTATAAGGTTCAGTTGTTGAAGTGTTCCATTTAACACATGGGTAGGTTTTTATAATGTTAAAAAAATCAACAGACCAAAATCTTTGTAAATTTTTTGGGCTCCAAATATCATTTTTTTCATCGAAAACACATGATCCAAGTGTGGATTCCCCATAAATCAACCATGACCAACACATTTATGGGGTCAAAACTGCGAAAAAAATGAAAGAGCAAAAAAACCCATTTAACACGTTTCATTTAGCAGAGACAATGGGTTCGTACAAAGTGAAATATGCTAAATGAAACATGCTAAATGGGTTTTTCTGCTCTTTCAGAGTTTTTTTTGCAATTTCGACACCATAAATGTGTTGGGTATGATCAATTTACAAGGAATCTACACTTGAATCATGTGTTTTCGATAAAAAAAATGATGTGGAGTCTAAACATTTTACAAAGATTTTGGACCATTAATTTTTCAAACATTATAAAAACCCACCCATGTGTCAAAATTGAACATTTCAAGATTTGATCCCTATAAAATAAAGTACATAGATCATATTTGTACGATCAAAATTGAAAAATAAAATGAAAAATTTTCTGAAAAACTCATTTAGCACAGATGCATTACTCTCTCTCCTCTCCTCTCTCTCTCTATATATAAAGTAACGAGTATGTGCTAAATAAAACATTCTAAATGAGTTTTTCAAGTTTTTTTGTTTTATTTTTAAATTTTAAATGGACATATATGTACTTGATTTTATAGAGATAAGCTCTTGAAGTGCTCAACTCCTACACATGGGTAGGTTTTTGTAACATTAAAAAAATGGTTCAAAATCTTTGTAAATTTTTTAGGCTCCAAATATCATTTTTTTATCAAAAACACATGATCCAAGGTGTGGATGCCTCATAAATTTACTATGCCCAACATGTTTATGGGGTCAAAACTGTGAAAAAAAATGAGAAGATTAGAAAAACCCATTTAGCATAGACCTCTCTCTCTCTCTCTCTCTCTATATATATATATATATATATATATACATTTATATAGGCAGTGTAACGCCCCAAAATTTAAACTTGTGATTTCGAAAACATTGATGAAAACCCTTTTAAAGATTAAAGTTTTTACTTTTAAAATCGACAGCGAAAGCAATTTAGAAAAGAACACAAGTTAACAAATTTTGTGCACGTTAGTAGTAAAATCATCATCATCTATAAAATCGTTACTCAGAGTAAGTGCAAAACAAAACCATAACTTATTAATAAAATTTTTAGTTTATTACAAAATGATAAGCATTCTTTCTCATAATCCAAAAATCTAAAGAGAACTCAAAACTCAGAGCCACCAGCAGAAAGAAGAAAAATCTTAAACCATGTTGCATCGCGTCATCGACCGCCTATAAAGTCCTACTCGTCATCTGCCCATGAAATGAGACAGTTTCATAACAAACCAATAGGTGCACAAATAGACAAAGTAAAATAAAATAAAGTAGGGCATTAATGATATAAGCAATTTATTTCAATGAAAGCAATAAGTACAATATGTAATCTATTCTAGCAGGTGCAACATATACAAAGATCTACTGTCTTGAAAGAGACATTCTTCATAAAATATAAACAACAATGTAAGTAGTATGAATCTCAATCATCTACAATTATTGTGAACAAGATATTCTTTAAGTTCTGATATTAACTGACTTGTGGGTATGCACATATATGAAACATAGAAACAGCCGAGACTGATCCAAAGGTTTATTATGTCAAGAGTTTTTCATTAACTCGGATGACTGACTGAGTCTGCTCCTAAGGGGACGGTCAGTTACCAAAAGAGTAAATCCCCAAAAGCATTCGTGGCGATGGATGCATCCAACTTCTGCAGAAGTACCTGAGAGTTACCACTTAGGATAATTTATGGTAATCCCAATTTTCCTAACTTAGATGACTGGGAAAGCTGAGTCTTTTGCTCGTGGCGTGGTTGTTAACAACCTGTCCATCAGAGTTTTTGTACCATCCATCCTCTCTCTTAATGAACTGTGAAGGTTGAATGGGCACGACGGGGGTTTCTTAATTGTCGTCCCATTCTACATGCTCTGATCTGCTAGACTCACTTGAGCATCTTGTCTGTGAAGGAAAGTTATCACCATTTATGTGATCTCAGCATCGTGCCATATGCACGCTTCGAGGTTTCTACAACCTCATCATCCAAACATCGTAATACCAATGTGATGTACTTATCCAAAAGTATGGCCATACCTGCCTAAAGGTACGACTATGATAAGAGAGTAACATTTAATACGTTGAAATTCATTTATTTCATACATGACATGCATTGCTTTTTGAGCATTTGGCTTATGGAGGCGAATATCATTATTTCCACTTATTTCAACAATGTGCTTATTGCACACTTCGAGGTGCTCAACGACCTCACATACTTCTTATCGTAATATATATACCGTACCTTACTCAAGGTACAGATACGATAGCAGGTTATGGGTTTCCTGAAGGATAACCTCACATAGTGGTTCGTGTAACTTAAAAGCAGTAATATACTTGGCATGTTCAAACACTACGAAATAGGAAATCTTAAATGGGTCTTGAGATCGCCGTGGATCCAATCATTCCTTTCGAGTAACCGACTCGGGGTACAATTAGTTGCATCTAGCAACACATAAATAGATCACAAGCTTTATAAGCAGAATTTTTTTCTCGAGAAGTCAGCCTTGCATAAGGAAGCACTTTCTCTCAAGCTTTTAGTACTTGTACACAATTTCACACTTTTTCAAAAGGTGCAAAATATGGTATGTGCACTTGCACACCCTATGAGGCTTGCCTGAGGACGGCAATAAGATCCAACAGGTAATAACAAATAAAGTATCTACAATGCAATCACAACAGTAAGCAAGTACAGAAACACAGTAATAGGAATCAGTATAGAAATGAGCTTACCCATATAGAATACAACAACCATATAATTTAAAAGAGTAAGAACAAGGAAATACCAAACAGACAATCATAAGTTATATTGCTCGATATGTATGCATGTATGAAATATCAATTATTCTATCTTAGAATCATTATACTTTATTTAATTCATCCAAAATCCTTGTGCGACTTTCCCCTACCTCAGGATGTTGCATCGCTGTGTGCATCTACGAGTGTAGGTGATACGAGGCTTGGGCTGCGGAGCATGAACGGGACCCGTTGCATAAATCTACAGAAGTGTGAAAATTTAGAAGGTTGCAGCCATACTAAAGAACAGAAGGGGACAAGGGTACAACCCTTATCCACCCATCAAACACTAGCGAAGGGACAGGGGCTCAACCCCTGGCCACCATTCTACTGGTTTCCATAAGAAGAAGACAGTGGCAAAACTGCCCTGTCGATGGAGAGCCTAAGCGATAGGGGTTGAGGCCCCTGTCATACAGAATCTGACGAGTGGTAGGGGCCATGGCCCCTGCTTACCAAAAAAATATTGAATGGCAAAGGCTTAAGGCCCCTACCAAACAAACAACAAACGGCAGGGGTCTCGATCCCTGCTTGACAATACAACGAATGGCAGGGGCCTCATCCCCTACCTAACAAAATAGTGAACGGTAGGGGCCTCAGCCCCTACCTGACAAAATAGCAAACGATAGGGGCCTCGGACCCTACCTGACAAAACAACAAATGGTAGGGTCTGAGGCCCCTGCTTGACAAACTTTGAATGGCAGGGGGGGTTGCCTAGCAGAAATAGTGAAGAAGAGGGAGGGAGAGCATGGCGGGGGCCGCCAGCCTCCCAACAACGTAGAGAATAGAGGGGGAAGGTGCGGCAGGGGGTCGTCAGCCTCCTGTCATCCTTCCGGCAAAGCCAAGAAGAGGGGGAATGTGCGGCAGGGGCCATCAGTCCCCTATCGACCTTCCAGTAGGCACAGAGGGAGCGGGAGGGCACGACAAGAGTTGTCGGCCTCTTGCTAGCCCTTCAGCAACAGAGGAGATCGAAGGAGGGGGAAAAGGGTGGTAGGGGTCACCAGCCATCTGCCGACCCCCTGACAGTTTACAAAGGAGGGAGCAAGGGCGGCAGGGGCCGACCCTCAAGCAGGCCTCAAAGGAGAAGGGGAGGGGCAGCAAGGGCCACCTACCAGACCCACTCCGGCACACAAAGAGAGGGAAGAAGGCGCGATAGGGGGACTGCCCACCTCTCGTCGGCCCTCCGATAACCAAAAAGAGAGGGAGAGTGCGCCAGGGGCTACCGACCCTCCGACAAACCACAAGAGAGAGAAGGAGAGCGCGACAGTGAGGTTGTCGGCCTCCTGTCGTCCCTCCGACAGACACAAAGGAGAAAGAAGACATGGGGAGAAGAAGAAGGGGGAGGCGCGACAGGGGGCCACTAGCCTTTCGGCAAACATAGAGAGCAAGGGGGAGACGCAGCAGGGGGGCGACGGCCTCCTGTCTGCCTTTCGACAAACAGAAGAAGGAGAAGAGAAGAAGGGAGGTTAAAGAGAAGGGTGTACCTGGGATGTGGCCGGCCATGGCGGCGTCGGGGGTTGCAAGAAGGAGGTGTCGGCACAAGGAGAGCAAGGAAGAGGAGAGGAGGAAAGAGGCGCGATGCTGAGAGCCCACTCTCCCCTCCTGCGATACTTTTAAAGAGCTCAGGGGAAAAAATTGGGGACCTTATCCGGTCAAAGGGGGGGGAGTGACATGGGCGGGGTGCGGCGCACAGGGGAGAGGTTTTTTTAAAAACCCTCACCCTTGCGTCAAGTTTTACAACCATAACGGGTTTTTAGATCCAGATCCAACTCAGGTCCGAAATGAATAAAAAAAAAAATCGTAGGTTTTTACTTCCTACCTCTCTTAAAAGAATTTCGTCTGCGAAATATTTATTGCATTCAAGACTCAAAATACAGGTACAATATGTTTCTCTGATATCATTCTCAGGTTCTCAAGTATATTCGTCATTCACATGATGTTGCCATTGAACCTTTACAAAAGAAATGGTCTTTGATCTTAGCACTTGGTCACAATGATCAACAATCTTCACTGGTCTTTCTTCAAATGTCAAGTCCCCTCGAATATCCACATCATCGTAATGAATGATGTGCGATGGGTCATGAACATACTTCCTCAGCATGGACACGTGAAAACATTATAGATCTGAGCGTACTAAGGAGGTAATGTCACACAATAAGCTGCTTCTTCAATTTGCTCCAGGATTTCGAACAGTCTAACATATCTAGGACTTAGCTTTTCCTTTTTCCTGAACCCAAATACGCTCTTCATCGGGGATACCTTAATAAAAACCATCTCACCAATTGCCAAGGTAAACTCTCAGCGGCGTCTATCTGCATAGTTCTTCTACCAACTCTAAGCAGTATAGAGTCATTCCCGAATCATTTGCACTTGTTGAGTATAGTGTTGCAGAACTATAGGTGCCTCCAGCCTTCATTTATTGACCTCATCCCAGTAGATAGGTGATCGGCAAGGCCTCCCATACAAAGCTTAGTATAGAGCCATCCCGATGCTAGCGTGGTAACTATTGTTATACGCGGACTCTACTAGACTGATGTGGGAATCTCATTTCTCCCTTCTAGTCCATCATACAAACTCGAAGCATGTCTTCCAAGGTTTGAATTGTATGCTCAGACTGTCCATCAGTCTAAGGGTGAAAGGCGGTACTGAACTTCAACTTTGTATCCAAAGCTAGTTGAAGCTACCCCCAAAACCTCAAAGTGAATCTCAGATCATGATCAGAGATAATCGAGACCAAAACACCATGTAGTCTCACAATCTCTCTAACATAGAGATCTTCCAAACTATCTAGCGACTGACTGAAACAGATAGGCAGAAAGTGAGCAGACTTGGTGAGTCTATCGACGATTACCCAAATCGCATCATGCTTCCTCTGCATCCTTGGTAGACCGACTATGAAGTCCATGGTGATATCCTCCTATTTTCATAGTAGGATCTCTATTTGTTGCATGACTCCACCGGGTCTCTGGTGCTCGATCTTGATCTGCTGACACGTCAAATATTTTGAGACGTACTCAGCCACGTCTCGCTTCATACCATTCCACCAATAACTCTGTTGTAGGTCCTTGAACATCTTCGTGCCACCAGGATGAATAGTATATCTAGACTTGTGGGCTTCCGCAAGAATTTGTCCCTCAAGACCGGATCATCTGGAACCCAAAGGCGCTCCTTCATCCATATACTTCCATCCTCCTTCAAACAAAAAAAAGAGTATCTGCTAGCAGCGCTTGAGCCTTTAGCTTCTCGTAGTGTGCGTCTATCTTTTGTCCACTGATGATTTTAGTCAGTAGCTCTGGTTGAGCTATCAGATTGGATAAACTGATTGAACCTTGCATGATCGCGAAAGGTTCCCAAGAAGCTAGGTCTTTGACCAACTTCCATCCAGCAAATAAAGTGTTAATTGAAACTTTGGGTGCCTTGCGGCTGACGGCGTCAGCCACGACATTCGCCTTTCTTAGGTGGTAGGAGAGATTGAAGTCATAATCTTTGAGAAATTCGAGCCAACGACATTGTCTCATGTTCAATTCCTTCTGCAAAAATAAATACTTAAGGCTCTTATGATCGGTGAATGCCTCGAACTGCTCTCCATACAAGTAGTGTTGTCATATTTTCAATGCGAACACAACTGTGATTAACTCTAAATCATGAGTTGGGTAGTTTCTCTCATGAATTTTAAGTTGTCGAGAGACGTAAACAATCACTTTTCCATTCTACATCAGCACGGTCCCTAAGCTTGACCCAGAGGCATCGGTATAAATCACAAATCCTCCTTTACCAGATGATAAGGCCAAAATCAGAGCATTGGTAAGTCGCTCCTTCAACAACTGAAAACTCGTCTCACACTTATCGTCCTAAACGAATTTGGCCTCTTTCTTCAGCAACATCATCATAGGTAACGCAATCTTAGAAAATTTTTGGATAGATCTTCTGTAGTATCCAGCTAATTCGAGAAAACTTCTAATATCACGTGTGTTCTTCGGTTGTTGCCAACTGAGCACAGCCTCCACCTTTGCAGGGTCCATGGACACTTCTTCTTTAGAAATAACGTGTCTCAAAAACATAACTTCTTCGAGCCAGGATTTACATTTGGAGAACTTGGCATACAAGTGTTCTTTTCGCAAGGTCTCTAACACGATGATTAGGTGTTCTCGATGTTGTTCTTGGCTTTTTGAGTACACCAGGATGTCGTTGATGAACACGATCATGAAGGTGTTCAAAAATGGCTTGAACACCCTATTCATTAAGTCCATGAAAGTTGTGGGGGCATTGGTAAGTCTGAAAGGCATGATCGTGAACTCATAATGCTTATATCTGATCCGAAAGGTCGTCTTAAGAATATCATCTCCCTTAATTCTGAGTTGATGGTATCTAGACCTAAGGTCAATTTTCGAGAAAACTTTAGCCTTCTGTAACTAATCGAACAGATTCTTTATCGTGGTTTGGTTGAGCATTCGATAGTCGATGCACAATCGCAAGGATTTGTCCTTCTTCATGAATAGTACAGAAGTTCCCTAGGGAGATACGTTGGGGCGAATAAACCCCTGATCCAACATCTCTTGCAATTGCTTTTTGAGCTCCTCAAACTCGATTAACACCATCCTGTATGGTGCTTTGAAGATTGGCATCGTACCTGGTAGAAATTCAATATTGAATTCTACCTCACGAGGCGACGGAAGTCCTGGTAGCTCCTTGGGAAACACATCAAGATAGTTGCGAACCACATCTAGCTCACTGACGAGAATAGGCATTGAATCTGATTGGATGACACTAACCAGAAAGGCAGTGCATTTCTTCTGTATGAAGTTCTGCGCCTTCAACGTTGAGATCATCTGACTAGCTCGCACAGGTCTGGGAATTCTGAATTTCACTCTCGAAAAGCCTGGCGGAGATAAAACGATCTTGCCATCATGGCAAAAGATCTTGGCATGATACTTGTGCAACCAATCCATGTCTAGGATGACGTCAAATTATGTCATCTCAAGCAGAATGGCACAAGCAAGCAAGTGTTGCTTCGCCACAACCATGTCCAAATCTGGTATGTAAGTGGCACAAACCGTATTCTTCCCAATAGGGTTATACACGTCTAGAGCATTGTCAAGTGGTTTTACAACTATATGCAATTAATCTATATTTTTTTTTAAAACAAACGAGTGCGTGGCACCACAGTCAAAGAGTGCAAAAGCTGCTTGACTAGCAAGAAGAATGATACCTTGTACGAGATCCCCTTAATTTGGTCAATCACTTGATCATGGTTGCGTAAACTCGACCTGGCTCCTTGACACCGCTCGATTGTGCCTGTTGTTGCTGTTGTTGAGGTGGTCAAGGAGTCTGAGGTATGTCTCTGGTTTGCTTGAGGTCATCTGCTACATTTTTACGGTAGTCACGTATAAAGTGGCCCATCTTGCCACAATACAAACATCCTTCAGTCTCCCGCGAACAGGGTTGTCCGCCATGGGGCCTCTTGCACTTGGGCAGCTATCTCTAGAAGGTTGCCTAGGCAGTGGGTGGCTCTGTTGTTGTTGATGCTTCGTTGGAGGAATCTGCTTCTTTCCTCCTTTGGTCTTCACGGGTAATGGTGGTCGCTGCTCTGGGCTGCCAGAGTGGGTCCTCTTTTGATCGCCACCTGTCTCAAGTGGCTTCTTCGTCTAAGCGCTCTTCGAACGCTCCCAATCCTCTTTCAGTAGGGTGGCTACCGCTACAGCCGCAGAAAAAGTTGCAGGCATGCTGGTGAGGACCCGATGCATGAGTCCTTCCTTTAGTCCATGAATGAACTTTTCAGCCCGCTCGTGGTCATTCCCGAACAGGTTGGGACAGTAGCACTCCAGCCGCTGAAATTTGACGATATACTCGCCCAGACTTAAGCTGCCTTGACACAGCTCCAGAAATTTTACCCTCTTCTTTTTTCTCGCATGAGGGGTGAAGTAGTTTCCTAAGAAAACCCTCCAGAAGACCTCCCAAGGAATCACCTCAGCACCCAGGAACTGCACCTCTCGAGTTGTGTCCCACCATTCGCGTGTATCATCCTTTAGTCGAAAGGACCCGAACAACGTCTTCTTATCATCGAGGATGAACAAGAATTGAAACACTCGTTCCACCTCCTTGACCCAACTTTTTGACATGTCAGGGTCAACCTTGCTAGAGAAGGTGGGAGCGTCGAGCTTCAAATTTTTTTTATAAGTGGCGGTTGGTGTACTCTCAGTAAGGGGAACATGGTCTTGTTGTGGGTGAACTTGGCTTCGAATCGCCTCTGCTAGAGAGTTGAGGGTATCCATCATGAATCCCCTCTGCTCGCGCCACTCATCAGCCATGTCGTTGCTCATGCTTCTCGTCATCTTTGAAAAGTAATCAAGAGTAAGGCTCAATATGCCGTGGAAACACCAAAAAAACATAAATCTTTATTAAGAAAGTCATTCATTTCCAATCCAGCAGTGCTGGTACATAAGCAAAAATATTTTATTCAGCAATAATAAAAGAGTTCGCAGACTCAATCAAAACTTGGCAGGTACTACCTCCACTCAGGGACGACTAGAATACTGCCTAAGATATTCCCTTCTATTGTCTGTGCACCTAAATCTGCGCTTAGGGGTGAAGGGAGGTGACTCCTCATAGGGTCTACCCTCTCGGGCATAAACTTCAGCCCACGTTGCTGCTAAGGGTATCTGGTAGGCGGCCGATAGCGAAAAGCCTTGATCATCCGTAAAGGTGGGTAGGGATGGGCGGTTAGCCTAGTAACCAGCCCTAAACATCCTATGTCCATTCATTTTAGTGAAGAAGCCCTTCTCTCTTACAAAGCGGCCACGTGACCTACCCGCGCCCCTACTGTGACTACCACTAGGACCAGCGAACAAATCCATCTTTCGAATCGTACTACCAATAGAAACAAGAATACAATTTAATCTAAACATGTTATAAAATATAAAGTACTTACTTACGTGATGAAATGCTCAATGGTCAAGATTCACCTCTTTCTCATCTGGCTCTGATACCAAGTTGTAACGCCCAAAAATTTTAACTTGTGATTTCAAAAATAGTGACGAAAAACTTTTTAAAGATTAAAGTTTTTACTTTTAAAATCGACAGCGAAAGCAATTTATAAAGAAGCACAAGTTAACAAATTCTGAGCACGTTAGCAGTAAAATTATCATCATCCATAAAACCATTACTCAAAGTAAGTGCAAAACAAAACCATAACTTATTAATAAAAATTTTAGTTTATTACAAAATGATAAGCATTATTTCTCACAATCCAAAAATCTAAAGAGAACTCAAAACTCAAAACCAAGACGTCAACAGAAAGAAGAAAAATCTTGAGTCATGTTGCATCGCGCCATCGGCCGCCTGTAAAGTCTTACTTGTCACCTACCCATGAAATGTGTCAGTTTTATAACAAACCAGTAGGTGCACGAATAAACAAAGTAAAATAAAATAAAGTAGGACATTCATGATATAAGCAATTTATTTCATTGAAAGCAATAAGTATAATATGTAATCTATTCTAGCAGGTGCAACATATACAAAGATCTACTGTCTTGAAAGAGATATTCTTCACAAAATATAAACAGCAGTGTAAGTAGTATGAATCTCAATCATCTACAGTTATTTTGAATGAGATATTCTTTAAGTTCTGATATTAACTGGCCTATGGGTATGCACAGACGTGAAACATAGAAACAACTGAGACCGATTCAGGGGTTTATTATGTCAAGAGCTTTTCATTAACCGAGATGGCTGACTGAGTCTGCTCCTAAGGGGACGGTCAGTGACCAAGAGAGTAAATCTCCAAAGGCATTCATGGTTCATGGATGCATCCAACTTCTACAAAAGTACCTGGGAGTTACCACCTAGGATAATTTATGGTAATCCCAATTCTCCTAACTCCGATGACTAGAAAACAGAATTTTTTGCCAGTGGGGTTTTTGTTAACAACCTGTCCATCGGAGTTTTTGTACCATCAATCTTCACTCTTGATAAACCATGAAGGTCGAATAGGCACGACGGGGGTTTCTTAACTGTCGCCCCATTCTATATGCTTAGGTCTGCTAGAACCATTCTAGCATCTTGCCTGTGAAGGCGAGTTGTCACCATTTATGTGATCTCAGCATTGTACCGTATGCATGCTTTGAGGTTGCCATAACCTCATTATCCAAACATCGTAACACCAATGTGACGTACTTGTCCAAAAGTATGGACGTACCTATCTAAAGGTATGACTACGATAAGAGAGTAACATTTAATATGTTGGAATTCATTTATTTCATACATGACATGCATTGCTCTTTGAGCATTTGGCCTATAGAGGCGAACATCATTATTTTCACTTATTTCAACAATGTGCATATTGCACACTTTGAGGTGCACAATGACCTCACATACTTCTTATCATAATGTATATACCGTACCTGACTCAAGGTACAACTAGGATAGCAGGTTATGGGTTTTCCGAAGGATAACCTCACACAGTGTTTCGTATAACTTAAAAGCAGTAATATACTCGGCATGCTCAAATACTACGAAACATGAAATCTTAAACGGATCTTGAGATTGCCGTGGATCCAATCATTCCTTTCGAGTAACTGACTCTGGGTACAATTAGTTGCATCTAGCAACACATAAATAGATCACAAGCTTTATAAGCAGAATTTTGTTCTCGAGAAGTTAGCCTTGCACAAGGAAGCACCTCCTCTCAAGCTTTTAGTACTTATACATAATTTTTCACCTTTTCAAAAGGCACGAAATATGGTACGCGCACCTGCACACCCTACAAGGCTTGCCTGAGGGCGACAACAAGATCCAACAGGTAATAACAAACAAAGCATCTACAATGCAATCACAACAGCGAACAAGTACAGAAACGCCATGAAACTTGATTTCTTTCCTCTCTTGTTCGCGATGTTGAAATTGAGTTTGATTCTAAACTGGTTGGACAAATCCTAGACATACCACCTTCAGACACTCTTTTCAATACTATTGAACTTAATGATAAAAGAATTTTTGAACAAATTCTTCTTCCCGGTGCACCTTATTGCCCTCCTTTTAAAAATACCAATCTTCAAACTCGTGCACGCATTGCTAGACAAATTCTTGCCCACATGTTCTACCTAAAACTGGTTCTTTTGATTACTATTCTACAGATCTATCTACGACTCTTTATGTCTTATTTGGAAATATTTCTGTAAATTGGGCCAACATGTATTTTACTAATTTGTTGAAACAAAAACCTTTTCTTCCATATGGATGTCTTCTTACTCGTATTTTCAGATATTTCAAAGTACCCTTAACCAATGAAAAATATATTGAACAAAAGGAGTTCTTTGATCAAACTATTTTTAAACGTATGAAAATCAAATATCTGCCTCCTTTAAACTGGTATATTGATCAAACTGAACCATCTAAACCATCACCCTCTGAACCCTTATCATCTTCTGTGACACCTTCATCTCAAGCAAAATGAAAGAAATTCTCTACTAGTCAAGACAATGATGAAGTTTTGCAGCGAATGGAAGCTTTGGAACTACATTAACACACTTTTCATGAAGATGTGACTCAACAACTTTCTTCAATTCAGAAATATATTGCTGAACTCAAGGAGATCATCAAGCAACACTTCTCTTGATCTTTGATTAATGTCCTTACTGAACTTTGATACTTTATGGGTTATAATATTTTTTTGCATTGTCTGCGCTTACTCTTTTTTATTATGACAAAGAGGGAGAAAAAGATAGAACTTGCATGAGAAATTAGGAGAAAAAGAGAAATTAGGAGAAAAAGATAGAACTTGTATTGTATGAGAAATTAGGAGAAAAAGATAGAACTTGCATGAGAAATTAAGAGAAAAAGATAGAAATTGCATATTGCATCATGACATGAAAATTACCTCATGTGAAAGCATTGAAAATTGCATTTATGAAAAAGTTTTAAAAATGCATGAAGTAATGATGGAAATACAAACCAATCAATATGTGATATATGTGCTTTGAATGTACTAACTTTTAATGTTATGCATCATATTGATAGGGGGAGTAAAATCTCCATCTATGCATCTAAATGCTCCATCTTTGATTAGTTTGTCATCATCAAAAAGGGAGAGATTGTTACGACAATGAAGTCGTACATGATACTTCAAGTTCAAGGTTTTGATGATGAACAAGTGAATCAACTGCATTTTAGCTAAGGCAATGAAAAAAGATGACAAGCATTGAAGAATTCGATGAAGAATCTTTGAAGACTAGTGTGCATATGTTAAATTCATTAAAAGTCTTAGATTCTTGTAAGAGCCTTACTTAGAGTGCATATTTCGGTTGCATTTCACCTAAAAAATCTTTATAAAAACTTTTCTAAAAGAACCCTTCATGAAAATCTTTTTAGAAAACTCTTTATTTAATTTTTCGTGTTTATTAGTCGACCAATAGACTCACCAGTCGACTAATCCTTTCGCGCTGAATTTTCTAAACAAAATATCATTTTTGTCAAATTAGTCGACCGAAGGTTTTATCAGTCGATCGGACAGAATGTCTGTTTTCTGAAAATTTAGCAGCAGTCGACTAATGATTTTATCAGTCAACCGAACAGAACATGTATTTTCAGAAAAAAATTAGCAGCAGTCGACTGAAAGGTTTTTCAGTCTACTGATGATATTATCAATCGACTAATTTTTTCTCTAGTCGACTAAGTTTCAAAACTTCATATTTTCAAACGGCTTGATAAACACATTAGTCGACCGACGATAACTGTCAGTCTACTAATAGTTAACTATCAGTCGACTAACTATTGTTCCAGTCGACTAATTTTGGCGTTTTTCCTGAAACTTTTAAAAGGCGTGTCTTTTTATTTTTTAAACGTTTTGATCATTCAAAATGAACTGTTTTGACACCCTTTCATACCCTCAACGTATGAAATCTTTCAACTATAAATATGAGTGCATTCTACATTCAAAAATATCAAATCCAATCGAATTACATTGAATTACTCTTTGTTTTTCACTCATATTCATTTTCTCACTCACTTGATATTTTTTACTTTAGTTTTTCACTCAAATTCCTTTGAAAGATAGTGAATTCGTGAGTAGAGTATTCCAACAACCTCAAAAGCCAATTGCATCTCATTTGCATTCATAAGAAGGGCTCGTAGGTTGTTTTGTAAATTATTACTTATTTCATTTTTTCTGTAAAAGGAAGGACTCATTGGTTTAAAGGAGTTGTTTGCTTTCAGTAGGTGCGTTACTAAAAGTGGGACCGAATTTGGTCTGTATGATCTTGTAGTTACACAAGGTTGATAGTGGAAATCTCAAGCTGGTTTTGCTTGGGAACTGGATGTAGGTCGGGAAAGACCGAACCAGGATAAATTATTGTATTCTTTCTGTGTTTGCTTTGCGAATTGCAAAATCCGTCAAAATTCCGAAAACGATATTTAAAAGCACTATTCCCCCCCCTCCCCTCTAGTGCTCGTTGCCTCGATCCTACTGCACTTTCACATAGTTGTGACATTTTCCAAAAAATAATTCATAAGAAGTCTTTCCCTTTGTGGTAGAGCTTGGTAGATGATTAATTACATAAACTGCATATCTAAAAGCATCCACCCAGAAAACAAATTCAAATGGCGTAGAGAAAAGTATACATAATCTACTTTCAATTATATGCCTACGCTTCCATTCCACCACACCATTTTGTTGTGGTGTGTGTGGGCCGGATAACCATCTTCTAATCTCATTCTAACTTAACATATCAAATTCCTTGTTAACAAATTCACCTCCTCCATCAAAGTGAAAATTTTTAATAGACTGCCCCACCTGCTTTTCAACTATTTTTTTGAAATTTTGAAAGTAGACAAAATTATATGATTTTTTTATTAAAAGAAATAAACAAGAAAATCTGAAAAAAATCATCAACCATGAGAAAATAATACCTATATCCTTCTCTTGATGCAACTAAAGTTGGTCCCCAAAGGTCGGCATGAATTATTTCTAGCGGAGTGCTATAGAGACATGATTAGACATTTCAAACAAATCTTATGCATTTTTGCAATCATTTATGAAGAACATAGTTCATCACTTTTATGATCAACACAATTTAAATAATCATCTTGTCTTAAGATAATAAAGTTTTATGTCCATGGTGGCCAAGCCTAGCGTGCCAGACTTAGAAGAAAAAAATTTCTCCACAACATAAGTTATACCCTTTTGAATTGCGTTCTCCTTGTGCCTTGGCAGACGTATATCCCTGACTTAATCGGACCAGTTTGAATAATTCTCCCATTCTGACATTCCTTCACATAAAATCCATGAGAATGAAGCTCAAAAAAGCATTTATGATCTCTAGCAAGCTTGGAAACGGAGATCAATTTTTTTTTTACATTGATAACATGTAATACATTCTTCAAAATTAAAGACTTATTCTTGGAGGGTAGAATAACATTATTGATGCCTATGAAAGGAACGTTATTACCATTATACCATTAGTGTTGGGGTACTCTTCTTATTTGTCAGATTGCCTTCATTGACAGTCATATGGTGAGACACTCCACTATCAAGATACTAGTTCGGACCAACTGCATTGTTCAGTGCTATAGCTGCAAAGGCCTTGGAAATATCGTAACACTGTGGAGCAGTGTGATTTCTTCTTCTACAAAATTGACAAATGACTTGTGATTCATCATGGTCTACTCTATTAGATCAATCATACTGACCACCATCATTTTGGTAAAAACTTTGATTTCCTCAGCCAAAATTTTTATTTCGGCCACGGTCATGATAAAAATTTCCATGGCTTCTTCCTAGTTGAGTCAAGAACGCTGTGTTTGAATTTTTATTGCGAACATGAGGCTTAGGGGCCAAAATCTGAAGCCTCTTTTCTTGTTTTAATATCTCATAGATGTCAACAAAATCAGGAAAAAGTGTCATAGTGGTGACTTACTGTAGTCACAAAGCTCTCATGGTCCTATGTCAGACCATTTAAGGTGTATCCAACCAAATCATTGTAGGATACTCTCTCATCGAGGACACACAAAGAATTCACCAAAAGCTTAATCTCATTCAGATAGTCTAACATAGACTTGTCATTTTTCTTAATGTTTTGCAGATCTCGTTTGAGCTGAAATATACGTAGACTTGAGTGGGATACATACGAGCCTTCCAAGGCAATCCAGACCTCACATGCAATAGGTATGTGAATAATTTGAGAAAGAATAAATTCACATACTATTGCTTTAATTCAACTCAAGGCAAGCTGATATGCCCTCTACCACAAAGCATATTCTGAATTTAAAACTTGAGAGGAGTGATTACCGTGAATGTATTGAATAGTGGACTGAGACGTTCCATCCACATACTTTATCAGATTTTTTGAGTATATAACGGACTCAATCTGAGATTTTCACAAAAGATAATTGTTGTGGTCTAGTTTGATGAAAACTAGTTTCGAGAAAACATTTCATTGAATAGCCTCGTTTGGAACTAACGATCCTGCAGAGACCGATGAAGAAGATGCCATCAGCTCTGATATCATGTAAAGGTAAGCCGAGTCATTGAGTTTCTCAAGCACACGATAATGGAGTCACTCATGATAATAGAAAAGAGAAGAAAAAACCAAAAAACAAAACAAATTTTACCAATGAGAGGGAGGTTCCCTTTATATAATCACATTACATGACCAACTGGGATCTTATCAAGATGATAAGATTTGGTTTTGCCAGCCCACGTTTTTTGCTGGTCAGTTTTACAAGAAGAGCCAATATCAGGCTTATCTTTATGATTTCCGATATGGATCTGGACCATTTTGGTTGTTGAACGTATATAGATCTAGATCATTTGAGCCATACTGATGTTGGGCCGGATAAGGATCAGCTGAGTTTTTTTTTTAACAATATAGGGATGAGTGGATCCCGTACTAGGAGGATGGTCAAGCTGCTAGAACCAAGAGCCATAATGAAAGTCTCTTAGATGCTGCTTTATGATTGTTATGTGGCACCAATAACATTGGCTATCAGTGGCTATTTAAAGCCTAACACTATTAATGGATATTTAAACCAATACAATTGTGCCATATGCCATGTCTAATAAGTAAAGAAAGGAAAATCATATATATCTTTAGAAAAGAGTCATCATTTGAAATAAAAAGTCACTTTAGCCAATAACAAAGTCTTGAGAGTGTTTTTTCCCCCTCCCAAGATCTACTTCACTTTTCATATTAAATCCAAAAGAACCCTGCCTTTGAGAAACTTAACTTTTGGTTCCGCTTCTGGATCAACCTATCAGTAGTTTCACTGCACCAGCTTCTATTTGTAATTTGAGAGGCTAGTGGTCCGTGGACTTTAGCATTGATGGTGAACAAACTTAGCTTTTAGTGTGGAGAGGATGGAAACCTGCAGCTTCATCCCTATCTTCCTGCAACCTCATCAACAACAGTGAGTTCGTTGATTTGTTGTTCCATCACATTTTTTTTTTGAAAGGCAAGCTGGGGTTAGGCAGACCCCCACCAGTTATTATTCAACGTACCACTGGGGTTTAAACCTGCAACGTACCACCACAAGGAGACTGCACTGACAGCTCCTACCAACCACGCGGAGCCACTGTTGGTATTGTTCCATCACTTTTGATGAGGAGGAACCATTGCCGAAAAACGGATTACTTATGGGCTGGCCCTCTTGAGAGGTAAACCCTGGGTGAGGTCACCTACACCCAAGCCCTTATCTAGCCCACCAGTTAAAGGCACCCACACACCCGGTGGTAGTCGAACCTGGGAAGAAGCAGTCAGCACTGTCAAAATCTGCCTTTTTTATCATGATATAAATGGTTCAGATTATGGTTGGATATCTGACAGAATCCAAAACTGTTTAGTCAGATTTGGTATGCAAAACCAGATCCAAATGATAATCAGACTCGGGTTTGGTGGTAGCATTCTTGCATCTGAGCCCAAAATCGAATTCAATTCTGGCTTAAAGTCCAACATGATCTGACCAAATTATATGTATGTGGTGGATGAATTAGACTATATACTCTAATCAGATCAAGGCTCAATATAGACTCTATGCATCCAAGTCTGATCCGACTCTGAATCCCTTACATCTGACTATACAGACACCAATCTGACCCGTTTACATTCCAGACAGCAACCAGAAAAATGTGTGTCAAAATTTAACTGACCAATTAATAAAACCTTAACCATAATTAGACCACTAATTGCCACTCAAACAGTGCCATTGATATCAAGATTCTGGTAGAGTATAAAGCATAGTGATGTCATGCTTTGGATTTTATTTATAAGGAGCTAGCCCCTTAAGGTATGATTTCAATCCAGAGGATGATTTTCTTTCTTATTAAGACAGCCGAACCACCTCTCTTCAGCAAGGACAAAACTAGCTCTGCCCTGTCTCCTGTGAAAATGAAAGAAGCCTGCAGCCATGCCATTTTATTGGTCCATAATTGTTTACTCTCTCTCTCTCTCTCTCTCTCTCTCTCTCTCTCTCTCTCTCTCTCCAAGTAACCAAAGCATTGCACGAAATAATCCCAAGGAACAAAGTTGGACGTTTCACAATACACACGAAATGGCACTAGTGACATTATTTTCTGGTGGGGTTATCAGTGGAGGTGGGGTCCGCAGTTCAGTGGGTGCTCACTATGTCAATCAAGTAGTCTTCCACAAGAGATTGAACCAGTCAAGGTGGGCCCACCAACATGGGTGCTTCCATGTTGCATATCACCAACCCTTTCTTTAGGCAGCTAGCCTACATGGAAAATGGAGGTTGAAACTTGAAACCCCACAAGTAGAAGTGTTAACACCCAGACCATGAACCGTCTCTTATCAATGATGACAGATCCATTATGAAACAGCAACTTAGTACTTAATCCTGTTGTATACTGCTGTTTGTAAGCACTTTACAAGGTTCAAATATTTACACAGCTACAAAATATACCTAAAAGAAAAGAGACGAAGATTTGCAATCTTTCACAGGGACATGGTCCACAGCACATTTCTCCGGTTTTTTCCCACAGCATTGCCATAATATTAAGGCTGGAAGTCGGCAATAATTCTGACTTTTTGATTAAGATTGAATATATCATGATTCACTTGAAATTTGAATTTATTATGCTATTTATCCATTAATGCCAGAAGTTATAGGCCAAGAATATTTACTATTTATAAATTGGAACATTTTATTATTTATTATAATAAAAGGCTAACTTGTGTCCGTAGTTCAATGCTTTATCATTTGTACAACATATTTTATTCATGCTTAAAACTTTTATCTGATGCATTCTTTTATATTTACAATTATTATTTTTATCTTTTGCATTTGTTTATATTTCTCAAGTTCTTGTGATAAAACATGAAAAAATTAGAAGTCCCTAAAATCGCAGCAATGCTTTCATTGGCTGAGAAATTGTCAGTGTTGATATATTGTTTATTTAACATAAGGTTCATCTAATTATTTTTGACACACTTTGCCCTAGAGTAGGATCCCTGAATACGACTTGAAATCAAACAGATGAACAATGTTCTATGTGGGAAGTGATTGATGTGGACTTTATTTCCATCTAGAAAACCTAAGCAGGTCATGCTGCTTGTCTACATCCACACACACACACACACACACACACACTAAAAGCAGCTCAACAGTGTCGACCAGTTGAGTAGTACCCAAAAATGGAAAAGGTTTAGTGCATCACTTTCAAGGGGTGCTTGCATTGGCAGTATAAGATGCCCTGAGAATTGAAAAAACACAATATCCTCTATCACAGAACAAGATGAAATTTGTTCATGGATAAAGCCAATTTTAGATCACTTATGAAGAAAAAGAGACCCATGACAATGCTCAAGGTCCATAGAGAAGAACAGACAGTTTACAGAATCAAGAGTAATGCTTGTACCTGAAAATTTAGCACATCTTGTTAGGAAAACCGCAAGCAAGAAACAATCAAAGGAAACAATGAACAAGAACGACCAAATAAAACACAGGAAGAACACACAGATTTACGTAAAAAAACCTCTCATCAAATCCGAGAGAGAGTAAAAAACCACGACTGCCCAGAGAGAAATCTTATTGCTCTTTTTCGATTGTTACAAGAGGGAAAGAAAAGAGAGAATTTATACAAGGCAAGGGCGACAACCCTAACCCTAACCCTAACCAAATCGAGTCTGATCCATAAGAAACTGGGTCTCAAACATAAGCCCAAGAAAAAACAGGGGGGGGGAGGGGAACCCCGGATTTCTGAAAAGGGCAAAAACTATGAATCAGGCTCCACAACTCATCACATCTGCAGGCGTTGGATTGACTAGTTATTATGTACAATTGATAAAAAAGTTTTCCATGGAGAATCCAGAATCGTCACATCACCTAATTCATTCAGGTGCTCAACACTACAACCACCACCACCACCAAACACCACTACCACCATCATCAACTAACATGATAAAAATCATCAACATCGTAATAAGAAAGAGTAGTGACATGGTAACTCACACCACAGAACCAAATCAATTACCCATCATGTCATGCTGCTCAAATAAGAGGGCAGTTTGGTATCAACAGAAGGAATGTGGTAACAGTCAAGACTTAGTGTGTGTAACATTTTCTATTAAAAACTTGGATCTCAATGTTAGAATTAGTAGCACTAACCATTATGCACACACTGCAAAAGCATTGCCATGAACCATAGCATGTCATTTTCTTAAAACACAGGTTCCAACATATCTTTGCAAAAGTTATGAGAACGCTCACCATCGGTTACAGCTAAATTGCAGCTGATACTCTTGTTACTATCATTATCACTACCATGTTCACTAGTAAGAGCAGTGACTTGTTTGGTAACCCAGAAACTCAAGGATTTATCATCAATCCTTCAGTACTTCATCCTAATGGAGGTTCGGTTCATTTGCAATCATGTCTACATGAAACTCAACCAATTTAGATTGGATACCAGTTTCCTCGCACTAGTCATGTACACATGTTGGATTTGGCAAACTTGGGTCAAGTGCTTGATGCAAGAGGAACATCAAAACCATAATCAATGTGGCTTTCTTTGGTTATTCCATATTGCAATGTCATATTTATCCAGGCCAAAATGCATGATGATTTCCACAACCAAGAGAAGCACATTATCAACAAACATCCTCAGACGAATTTGATGCATGTTTGTTACTTGTTTCCATCATTTCCACTTCACACGCTGTTTCATTTCTTGAACTCCCCTTCTCCTCAAGCCCCATTGATTCGAGTTTGGATTCTTGTATAGCTTGTAGTTCATATCTGGTCCATAACAATCAAAATAGTCATTACAAAGAACACATCAGGAAGCAAAGTTGTACAGTATCATTAGGGATGAAAAACTGCTACAATTCTAACAAGTAACCAGACTTGTCTTTAGTCAGAGAAAGAGCAGACTAACATGGAGAAACATAAAAGTTCCTGCTATAGATGGTTATCGTAAAATCAGCTCAACCTTTCAAGCCTTCATCATCAAACCAATGTACTTAAAATCAAACATATACTCGAATAACTCAGACACTCATTAAGCCTCATATTCATTAAAATAGAAAAAGAACATGCAGAAGATTAGAACAGAAAACCATATGAAAAATGCATAACAAAAACACACAGATTGCCCAAAACAATGAAGAAAAGACAGAATTTGGAGTTTAGCAAGCACTTCACATATCATACAACAGAATTACTACCGTGCAAACTGAGAATTCCCAGCACTTTTTTTGCAAATCTGACCATGAAAACATGTTTGGCATGGTTAATTTGCTAGGAATTGATTGTTGGATATTTTCAATAAAAAATGCAATTTTTAGATGCATGAATACTTGTGAAGAATCTACCTGTTGATTTTAAAGCCTTAAAAGATCTTGCTTTTATATATATATATAGTAATTGGTTCCTCCTAACGGCAGGAGGGTGCACAGTCATAATTTTCAATTTTTTTGTTATCTTTTTTTAATCTAACCTTATAGATGTGATCTATATGCTCTGTTTAGTAGAAATAGGCTTTTGGATAATCTAATTATGACGTGAGCAGGTATTTATAAGGCTTCAAAAATTGACAGCTAAATTTTTATAAATTTCAAGACTCATAAAATCATTTTTTTTCATTGAAAAAACATGATCCAACAATTGGTCCCCCCTAGCAAATGGAACATGTTGAATACATCTCTAAGGTCAGATTTAACAAACATGGCCTGCAACATCCAAATCCAGCACTGTCCACACTTTAAAGAGGTTAAGAAGAACCAATTTTCATATATATATATATATAGGGAAATGAAAACCTACAAAATGGGCATGGTGCTAAATAAAACATGCTAATGGATTTCCAGTGTTTTTTTCAAAATTCTGACCCTGTAGATGTGTTCAGCATGATTGATTTACTAGAATTCAACACTTGGAACATGCATTTTGGATGAAAAAATGGTATTTGGAGCCTCAAAAATTTATGAAAATTGTAGGCCATTGATTTTTGAAACCTTATAAAAACTTGTCCATGCATTGGAATCAAATGCTCCAAAAAGTGATTCCCATAAAATCAAGCATATGACATCTGTAATGTCAGAATTTTGAAGAAAGACCGGAATTTAGCACCGTTCCCATTTTGTAAGTTTCCATTTTCCTTATAGTATGGGAAAAACATTGGCTATGCTTTATAGTACCGTACTCTCTAGCTAAATCTCATAGGTGAGAGATTTATTTGATGAATCTAACTCAATAGATGTGTTCAACATGGTTCATTTAATAGGGGACATCCTTTGGACTAAGCAGTTTCAATACAAATGTGTGATTTTGTTAATCATGAAATTTTGGCACATTATGGCTGTTGAATTCATAGCCCTAAAAAATTCAGCTTATACAACACAATGGGACGATCTAAAGCATGTTTTTGACTAAACAAATCATATATATCATAACCACAGGGTTGATTCACAAAAAATCAAGAAATTGCGAAGCAACAGGCAGTTCCTGTAC